>NW_009951813.1:389348-410439 GCF_000747805.2 Chaetura pelagica | reverse complement strand
CTTCAGGCTGAGCTCCAGGGCCAGCCCTGCCTGAGCTGCCAGCAGCTTCTGCCCTTCCTGTGCCAGGAAGAACCAACCCCCAGCCCAAACTGCTCCTGTGGAACAACCCCCAGCCATGGGGCTGGGCCCAGGGGGCTGGAGGAGGGGCAGCAGAGAGCTGAGGGGGTTGAGGGGCTCATAAGGTAGAACATGACATTGATTCTCAATAATCAAATCTTTTCCAGTTGCCTCTTTCTGCTCCCAGCTGTGGTCTTGACACCCAGGGCTGGAGAGGCCTTCAGGGACATGGAGGGTTTGGCTCCAGGCCCCACAAAGCCCTCAGCAAAACCAGCAAAAGGCCAACCTGGGGCTCACCCAGGAGCTGCCCCAGCACCCAGAGCCCCTCACACCAAACCAACCCCTCACAGCCCTGGGGGAGTCCATGTCCCTTCCCCCCACAGCTCAGAGCAGGGGCTGCAGGGAGGGGACTTGGCCTCCTGCTGCCCATCCTACATCCATGAACAGCATAACTGCTGATTTGGGTGATTTATGTCGAGTATCTGATCTCAACTTGTAAAATAAATCAGCTAATGAAGTCTTCTCTGGACATCCATTTGGAGTCTATGATGCTAATTTTATGTAAAAATCCAATAAGTTTCCTCATTGAATTAACATTACAGACCTGGAGCAGACTTTTATGTCCACCCTGGTGGCAGCAGGAGCCCTCCAGGCATTCTCTGGAGAGACTGCACTGGGAAAGCAAAGCAAGCTGAGGCTGAGCATGGGCCCCCCTGCTCCCTGCCTTCTGTCCCCTCTCCTCCAGGTGACACCCTCCTCTCCAGCCTGGCACACCTGCACATCCCACCACACCACAAAACCCATGGGACAGTCACTCTGCAGCTGGCTGATTTACAGAGCAGTGTTCACAGGCCACCAGTGCCCTTGGAAGATGAATGCAGGAAACTCCCCCCGTGCCTCAGTTTCCCCACTGTAAACAGAGGATAAAAATCAGCTCTTTTATAACAACTTGGTTATACTTGTCATGAACCTTGTATCTCCCTGGGCATCCAAAAAGATTATGGCAGAGTAACCCAGTGCCAACCCAACATTAACCCAATGCCAACCCAACACCAACCCAATGCCAACCCAACACCAACCCAATGCCAACCCAACACCAACCCAGCCAGGATGGTGTCCTGAGGGGATAAATCCTGCAGCCAGTCCCACCTCCTCTTGCTGAGGAAAAGGAGCTGAGCGAGCAAGGCAGGGGCTGCAGCACTGCCAAGGCAGTGGGGACAGAGCAGGACAAGGCCACCCACAGGGCCTGCAGGGTCCCCAGAGCAGCAGCACTCACCCAGGCAGAGTTGGACTGGTTGAGCTGGTTGAGCATGACGATGGAGGTGCAGCCGTAGTCGTACACCAACCGCCAGAAGTCAGTGGTTGTGTTCTGCAGGGGGTGCAGGGTGACAATGAAGGCAGCACTCCTGGTGTAGCTCTGGGGGGAGGGAAGATAGCACTGCTAAGGATGAAGTCACTGCTGTCACACCCCCAAAAAAAAAAGTGCAGCCAGAAGGTGGGTGCCACCAAAGGTGTCTTCTCTGCACTTGAGCAGAGCTGGGCTCCCTGGCACAGCTTCGGTCCTTCCCTGCCTTGGTGATGGGAAGATGCTACAAACACAGGTCTGTGTTTGGGAATCACAAGGGTGATTCCCATCCTTGTGGGGACAACAGCACCCACCTTCTGCTCTCAGACCCTGCAGGAAAGGGTGTCCCACACAAGTAACTGGGGGCCTTGGAGCAACCTCCAAGGAGGTGTCCCTTCCCATGGCAGGGGGGTGGAATTAGATGGTCTCTAGGGTCCCTTCAACCCAAACCACTCTTACGATCCTATGAAAAGATGTCACCTTTGAGCAAAGAGCAAAGTCCCTCTTGTCACGAGGAGCCCAAACATGAACAAAACTGAAGGACCCCACAACACTGGTCCCAGCCCTTCCTCCCCCCCACGCAGCCGGGACTGCCACACGCCCTGGTGCCCTCGTGCAAAACGAGGTCACAAATTCAAACCGTTTTTGCAGTGAAAAGCTGCCTGAGACAACCCAAAGGGCCCCATCCCTCCTCCCAGGCCTCCTCACATCAGTTAAGGCCGCGTTGATGTAGTTGTTGCTGTCTCCATCCACGGAGATGAGGAAGGGGAGGCATCGGTCGGGCGGCAGGACGTCCATGCTGCGGTTCCTCTCCCGGTTGCGGGGCAGGAGGGCGATGCTGCACTCCTCCACATCCAGGTGGGGAGTCACCGAGTTCAGGGTCTGCAGGGACACGTGCTGCCCTTTAGCACCCCTGCCTGCACCCCTGCCTGAGGTCGGCAAGGAACAGGAGGGTGTTGCAGGTTGTGGGGGGGGAGGGAAAAGATTTCGGGTCCACTCGCCTGAAACTCCTCCCGCAGCTGCGAGGAGTTGCTCTGCGGCTCGATCCTCACCATCTCCTTGTAGGTGGGCTTGAACTCACTGGCAGGGATGCTGGTCTCCCCACACAGACAGGCTTCCAGAATGGCATCGTGGATGAAGACATACTGCTCCTTTTGGGAGGAGGGAAGAAGAGAAGGCTGAGCCTCCACCACGTGCTGTGGACCGCAGCCCCACGTGTCCCCAGACGTCCCCAAGGGCCACCCACCTCAGTCTGTATCATGTTGATCCTCCTTGAGCACAGGGTCTTCACACAGTTGTAGATGTCCACGACGCCCTCACACTCAGCCATGTCCAACATAACATCCAGGACAATGTAGCAGCCAGTTCTCCCCGTGCCAGCACTGGAGATGGAGGAGGGAAACACAGCAAAGACATTCCCAGTCTGCACAGCATCCACACACAGCCCCAGGTGCTGGGGGGCATGGAGCAAGGTCTACACAAGCAACGGCTGGATGTACAGTCCCTGCTCATGGATGTGGAGGCAGCTGGGGGTCCAGGACTACACACACCCCCGTAACCACAGCCTAGCTTTGCCCTACCAGCCCCCCCAAACACACAGCTGCAGCAGCCCAGGGGTTGCACAATGGTCAGGCAGTGGGGTGGCAGGATGAGCACCCAAGTCTAAGGTTCATTTTTGCTTTAAGACAGGAAAACACATGCTTGTTGGAACTAAACCAGCAGCTAAACCATCTTGAGTGCCAACAGTCCACTGGGATCCCATTCAGAAAGGGCCAAGGAGGATGCTCTTCACCAAGCCCCAAGGGTGAAGAGAAGTATCCCTGGATCAGAGGGGGTCTGAAATCCCCCAGAGGAGACTCTCAGGTTCAGGCTGAGCCCAGCAGGATGCCTGGGGCCACATGACCCAGCATAGTGACATCCTAAGTCCTGACATGTTTGGACTTGCAGCCAAAGACCTACCAGTGTGTCAGGAACAGAACCACTCCCCTTGCTCCTTTCCTACAAAGTCTTTTTTCCGTGAAATACTAATTTCTGGGGCTGATGAATCACTTGTCGTGATTATCAGTGATTACAGGCTGCAGGCACTAATCACACTGGCTGTTGCTGGTGAATGAATACTGATGAGGCAATTGACAGGGAGAAATCAAATAAAATTAAAAAAAGATCCCTGCCACTCATCAGCTCCTCCTTGTTTGCCCAGCAGAGGAAGAGCCATTAACCCACTGTGTGGGGACCCCTGCTCAGGGGACAGAAAGCCACCACTCCTGCTCAGATGTGCCACTGGTGTCCTCCCATCTCCAGTGGCCAAGCCTCCATGGGACACCCTGCCCCCCCTGCCTCTCCATTTGACCAGACTTCATGTCCTGACCACCAGCAGCAGCACAGCTGCCCTTCCCCCTGTGCCACCCTCATCCATGGGGACAAAGCTGTGTGGGTGCTGGGGCTCCAGGAAAGCTGGGGAGGGACTTGGGACAAGGGCAGGGAGGGAGAGGACAAGGGGGATGGATTAAAACTGGAAGAGAGAGATGGAGGTTGGACATGAGGAGGGAATTCTTGGGTGTGAGGGTGGTGAGAGCCTGGCCCAGGTTGCCCAGGGAAGCTGTGGCTGCCCCATCCCTGGCAGTGTTGAAGGGCAGGTTGGATGGGGCTTGGAGCAACCTGGGCTGGTGGGAGGTGTCCCTGCCCATGCAGGGGGGTTTGAACCTGATGATCCTTATGGTCCTTTCCAACCTTAACCCTTCTATGACTCTATGAATATGTCAGCATTATTCAGAGCTTTTAGCACCATTCAGAGCCACGGGCTGAGCACCACAGGATCACAGAGTAGTTCAGGTTGGAAGGCACCTTAACAATCCAGTTCCAACCTCCCTGCTTTGAGCAGGAACACTAGACAGCGCGCTCCAACCCCGGGGCAACCCATAACGCCCACAAACCCCATCCCAGAGGGGGGACATTCCTCCCCAGAGCTGGCTCTGCCCCCTGGGCACCCAGGTACCTGCAGTGGATGACGATGGGGCCGGCGTCGGGCGGCGTGGAGGCCTTGACCCTGCGGATGAAGGCCAGCAGCCCCGTGGCGTGGTACGGGACGCCGTGCTCGGGCCACGACGTGAAGTGGAACTGCTTCACCTCGTGCCGGGCCGAGTAGCCCCGCTGCAAGGGAAGGGGGGAGATGGGAGTGAGGAGGGAGAGCCAGGCTTTCTTCAGTCATGTCTAGTGATAGGACAAGGGGCAAACTGGAGCACAGCTTCCACAGAAATCTCAGAAAACAACGTTCCTGTGAGAGGGACAGAGCCCCAGGACAGGCTGCCCAGAGAGGTTGTCTCCTTCACTGGAGACATTCCAAACCCACCACCCATCCTGGATGATGTGCTCTAGGTGATCCTGCTCTGGCAGGGAGGTTGGACTAGATGACCTTTCAAGGTCCCCTCCAACCCCCAAGATTCTGTGATTCTTTGCACAGGGGGTAACAATCCTGCCCCAGCCATGCAAATGTGCTGTTTTCCTTGGGAATCCATGATTTTGCCAGGTCAGCATCCAGGCAGATGGATCACACAGCAGGTGGCTGCTTCAGCAGCCCAACAGCTCCTGCCTCCTCTCTGCATGAGGTTTGAAAAACATCTAAGGAGGAAGAGGAGGAGAAGGCAGCAGCGACAGGTCTCATTCCATGAGCATGTTTGCTGCTTGCCCTATAAATAAACAGTAATTTTCCACTCCTGTAGATTAAGGGGTAAATTACACCAGTTCCATCCACACATACTACACTAGAGAGTAATGGCCACATAACCTGTGCTCCAGCACAGAGGAGAAAGAAGCCTCCTCCATCCTCACTGTAATTCCATGGTGCTCACGTGGAAATTAAACACTCACTCACTGCCCAAACCAAAGTTGGGCTGAGCTGCTGGCCCCAGCAGAGAGCCCAGAGCTGGGGAAAAGGCAAAGGAAGAAGCTAAGAGCATCAACCAGGCTTCAGAAGCTGCACCTCAACTAGGGGTGAAAGCCCCACGTTGGGGTAGATCAATAGGGAATTGGTAAATGCTAAACCAATCAGGGATGGCCAAGGTGGATGGTTCCCTGGCAGGGCAGGGTCAGGATCGTACCCTCTCGAGAGCAAAGGTGCGGACGGCGTACTCAGCCAGAGTCTCTGACTTCACCAGGGTGATCTTGATGTCCCCATACATCTCGGAGTCATCCGGCCAATATTTGGAGCACTTCACCTGTGAGGAGGGGATGGGATGAGTTTATGGTGCTGTGGAGGAGGCTTCTAGCAGAGTTGGATCTTGAATGGAGGGGGATGGTGTCCTTACCCGGCCCACCTCCACCAGCTTGGTGATCATCACGATGCTGGAGCAGTGCTCCTGCCACACCATGCGCCAGAAGTCATACACCATCTCCTGCTTGGGCCCTGTGGGATGGAGGAAAAGCCACCAGGGATGGACAGACAGCACAGGCAGAGCCCACCTCCAGCAGCACCACCGTGCCCCTGCATTCCCCCCCTGCCTCGCCACACCAACCCCTCCGCAGCACTTCAAGCCCCCTCTTTCCCAAGGGACACATGATGTGGTGGGGCAGTGGGAGGGGTGGGAGCTGCTCCTCATTGCTACCACCTTGTTTGGCCATAAACTGTCCTGCTCCCTCCCTTTCTTGCCCACACAAGATTAATCTCCCCAGGGACAAAACCCAGCGGCTGAACCAGGAGCTGGGGGGACAGTGACTCACCTTGGGTGGCTATGAAGTGGTTGGACCTGTGGTAGCCCTGCAAGGGAAGCAGAGATGTCAGTCCCAAGTCATGGGGACACAGTAGGGCACAGCCCCATAAAACATTTCCCAGTCATCCAACTGGTGGCAACTGCTGCTCAAGTCCACTGGGCCAGGTGGTGGCCACCATCCCATCCTGCAGCAGCCACACAATGCTGGGTGACAGCGCCGCTCCCTTCCTTCATCCCAGCCACTGCTGGGGCCATTCCCAACTCCTTACAGGGACATGCCAGCCTAAAGAGAACATCCCAGCAAGGCCACTGTCAAAGAGACCAGAGACCTGATGTCCCACCCCTTGGCTGTGGACCCAACAGAGTTCAACCCCATCACATGCATGGAAGTGACTAGGGCTTCTCCATCCCACGTGGGTCCCTTCCATGGGGGATTTTTGTGGGTTGAATTCAACAACTCCTCTGAGCACAGAGTCCCTGTTCCTCACCACCCTGGGGAGGACGTGCCACCAAGACCTCTCATCCATTCAGGCCATTCCCTGGCCTGAACCCAAGTTTATCCACACACTTTCCCAACCTGAAAAGCTATGGAAACCAGACACTGCCAGGTACAACACCTGAGAGGAGAAGGGAGCAGAGAGAAGGAGGGAGAGGGGAACCAGCTACTTACTTCTCTGTTAATCCGAATCTTAACGATCCCGACACAGGTTTGAGAGAAAAAGATCAGAGACAGAGACATTAGTGAGGCACAGATCAAGAGACAGGTTAGAGCACCAGCCCTGGAGAAGGTCATGGAGAGCCACAGGGGAGAAAGGACACAGGGGGACAGGCAGAGGGATGCTGCTTGGGCACAGGGAGCTCATCATGGTGGCATTGAGCCACTGTTGACAGCTGATGTCCTCCAGGCAAGAGGGAAGAGTGGAACTTGTTGCTTCTTCCAGGAGATGCTTGAGCCCTATGCCTGATGGAGCCTTTCTGCACCTCTCCTGGTGTCAGCATTGCTGGAGGTGACGGGACATGGCTCTTGGGAGACACCCTTCTTAGAGGACACCAGGGCCAAGCTCTGCCCAGACTGACATGCAGCATCTAGAGGTATCCCAGTGTGAGCCCACAGCAGGTCCCCTGGCCCCCTCAACATCCTTCATCCAGGGAGGAAGGAGAACCACAGCCACAAAAGCAGGCAAGGGGAGATGATGGAGAAAGGGAGAAGAAAGGAGGGACAGAGCAGAGGAGACACAGCAAGCATTGCTGATGGACATAACAAGCCAGGCTCTTCATGGCATGACTCTTGGTTCAGCCCTTCCTGGGCTGTCCCAGCTCCTCCCAGTGCTGCTGGTTCTTCAGGGACAGCCCACAGGGTCCACAGGAATCTCCTGCCCCAGACCAGCCCCTATGGACACAGGCACCATCCCCACTTACATCGATGTAGTTGGCATTGATGTAGTCAGAGTTGGGGTCTCCCAGCAGCGGGTGCAGCTTCACACGGTGACGGTCGTCTGGAGAGCAAGGGGACAAGGGACCATCAGCACCCAGGGGGAGAAGAGGGTCACCCCAACAGGCTCACAGGCTCTCTCTGCAATCTTTTTGCACCAGGAATCCACAAAACACTTGGGCTTGTAGTGAGAGGACAAGGGGGAATAGATCAAAAGTGGAAGAGAGGAGATTGAGGTTGGATGTGAGGAGGAAATTGTTGGGACTGAGGGTGGTGAGAGCCTGGCCCAGGTTGCCCAGGGAAGCTGTGGCTGCCCCATCCCTGGCAGTGTTGAAGGGCAGGTTGGATGGGGCTTGGAGCAACCTGGGCTGGTGGGAGGCTTCTCTGCCCATGCAGGGGGTTGGATCTAAATGATCTTTAAGGTCCCTTCCAACACAAACCATTCTATGATATGATTCTAAAGCAGTAAACACAAGCTGGCGGAGGTCTTTCCAAAGATAGTGGTTTAGACCAGCAGGAACATAAGTCAGCAGCTTTCAGCCTGGTATTTCCCTGAGCTCTGCTCAGTCCTGCCAAAGACACAGGGCACCCACCCTCCAGCACCCTAAGCCTGCCCCAGCAGGGCACCAGAACAGCCACAGCCAGGCCAGTGAAGAGTTCTGCCCAACCTTCAGTGTCTACTGGACATTGCTGGAGCAGAAGGGATGAAGCTGCAGAATAAAGCACATGGGAGGTGGAGAGCACCAGAGCTCCAGGAGAACCAGGATTGTATCTTCATCCCTGCAGGAACATCACCAGAGATGTAGCAGGGAGCAAGGCAGCCATGCCACATTGACTGTGGAGGGACCTGGTGAGGAGCATCTCCCTTCTTGGGGGGGAGTCAAGCTCTTTCCCCTTATTCTGTCCTAAAATTCATCATTTAACCCTTCTGTCGCATCCTGCACGCCCACCCCAGAAGCTCCCTGGGACAGGGCTGCAGTTTCTCAGAAGTCCATACAAGAAAACACACTCCAGGTTATCTGGGGCTTTCTGGCACCACCACAGTATCACGGTGACAGCATCACCAGTTTTAAAGCATCCCAAGATGTTCTGTCTTCAAGGGTTATCCAGCTCCTGGGGTCAACGCCGGCCCAGCTCCAACCCTCCAATTTGCTCCAGCAGTTGATGCCCAACAGGAGCTCACAGGCTGGGACTCCTGCAAGGACATTTCTGCTGCCCTTGACCAATCAAACCTCACCAGTTTATTTCTTGCCATGGACCAGATATCTACTAAAAAATGCCCCCAAAGCCCTTCAGAAGGTTGCTCGAGCTGTCCAGGGGTTCTACACCTCTTCTACAGCCACTCACATGTCGATACATGATCCTGTCTCCCTTTGGTCTTGTCCTTCTTCTTGGAAGCATCCCAGCCTTCAAAGAAGCTCTGTAAGGAAAGGATGGACATCATCACCTGAGAGCAGCCTGTGGCGCCCCTCAGCCCCACAACCAACCTGTGGAGCAGGACAGACAGGGTTGGTCCCTCCACCCCAACCCTTGGGTCTTGCAGTCCCTGGGCCATCTCCATAACACTCTTGGCCAGGTAAACACTTCTGGTGCATCCACAAAATGCCTCATTTTCCAGCAAATTACAGAATGCCTGGTTGGGTGGGTTTTTTTTTCCAAGGTTGGTTGTGGTGTTTTTTTCTAAACCTCACCAGCACAGAACAGGTTTGTGTGTAATAACAGTAACGTTCAGAGATTGGCATAAGAGGAGGAAAGTGGAAGGAAATTACATGTTTTCTCCCCTCCCATAATATCTGAGTGATTCCAAATGAGTGGTTCCAAGAACATACAGCAGCTTTTCAAGGAGCACTAATGATTATAGCAAGCCCTGGTTTGTCCAATGCATGAAAGGAGGGGGGAGGGGGGATGAGGAGGGAAAGGCTCCTGTACTTCAAGCAATTAAGCACTAAACAATAATTTCACTGGAAAATTTCAATGGCCAGACCTGTGGGACACCATGGAGTTGGGAAATCAACCTGGCTGAGCATGGTGGGGCTTGCTGTGGCAGTGCACTCCAGTACAAGCTCTGACCACATGGGATGGGCACAGTGTGGCCAGTGACACTGAGGGGGGACTTCCCTCCGCCTGGGAATCACCCTCTTCCACATCCTGTCCACCATGGGCTTGGGAGCTGCTGGATTGTCAAGGATTTGCTTGTCCTTAGGCTATGGCCATGCTTGTCACAGAACACGTGTGCTGGGGAGCAGAGGAACATCATGGTGCCCAGGAGGACCTGAGAAAGGGAAAAGCAACCCCAGCCCTTGCAGGAGAGGTGGAATGATGCACTGCAGACAGGAGAGATGCAGGATGGGCTGGCAGGGCTGGTTTGGTTCAAGTCAGGGACCTGTTCAAGCTAACAGAACCTGACCTGCCAGGTCCACAGATCTGACCCCACATGCTGCTAACTCCTGCCTGGAGAGCTGTGAGCTCCAGCTCCTGCTGCCCCCAGCACCACAGCTCCGGGTTGAGAGCATCTTCTCCTTGCACACAGGTCCCACCCATGCCACCTTGTCCATCTTACCTCCCACCCTCCCCCGAGACACCAGCACAAGCTGCTCTCACCTCGTACTCCTGCTTGAAGCCGTAGCCTTCAGCTGTCTTCATCTGGTTGATGTGCTGGAGGAGATCAGCCACCCGCACGGCGGGATGGAGCTGCCCCGTGTGGTACGGGGACCCCTTGCGGCCGCACTGGCGGCGGGGGGAGCCCCCCAGCAGGCTGCTGGACTCATTGACCACACTGCTGCGCTGGTCACCTGCAGGGGGGAAAGAGAACCAAGGGCATCAGGGGAGCAGAGCCTTGGACACATCCCCAATCACCTCCTCGCACCAGGAAATCTAGATCCAAAGCCCAGGAGATGCTGGTGCTGCAGCTGGTCTCTCTCCAGGGGACACAAGTGGTCCAGACCCTCCCTGTGATCTCTGCAGCTCTTCCCACACCACAAAGCAATAACTCCCATGACAGCCTTTCAGGATCACAGTAAACCTGTTAGAAATCAGTGGGCACAAAGAACAGCTGACAGGCCACCAGCCACGGGGTTTAATGAGGAATGAATTGCAGGGGGTTGCAAGGTGCTGGTGGCTCCATGCAGCCACACAATGAGGACCCACTTGAGTTTCCATGAGAAGCATTAGTGACTTTATTTGATTGGAAGGAAACTGAGGCCCAGTAGGGAACAGCCCCCAGACAGTGATGGAGCAGCCCATTCATTTACCTTCACTAAGAATGTTTACAACCAGGGGTGGCCTCAGCAGAGAGTGCCCCCAGCTGTGGCAGAACCCAAGCTCCCCAGGTCTCCTCCCCTGCCAAGGAAAGGGATGAGGAGATGCCAGCAGGAGGCAAGAGAGTGGGAGCAGGATGTGGCCCCACAGCTCCTTCCCTAAAACAGCAGCAACCCCAGCTCAGCCCAGACACTCCTAGAGCATTTCAAAGACTGAAAGTAACTGAAAGATACTGCACCTAGCTAGATGTTAGATGTGTCAAGAGGAGGAAAGGTTTGCCCTCTGGGCTTCTATTATCCAGGAGACAATGCCAGGAGGAGCCTGAATCCCACAGCCTGCGGAGGAGCCGTGGCTGAGCAGCATCTTGAAGCGACTGCACCAGATGTCATTAGCATATGGTGGAAACTGGGGCATCCGACAAGTTCTTTTACAACTAAATCAGCACGGAGATGCACACTCCAGTGGGTGTTAAATTATCAGCTTCCCTCTGATGTGAAGGCTCTTTAACCCTTCAAGGCTGCGCAGCCATGCCAGGGGTGCTGGCTGGAGGCTGGTGGGAAGCCCTCAATCTCAGTGTAAGGCAAGAGTTGGGGTTCACTCAGCTTCAGGGGGTTGCAGAGAGCGACTGAGCCCACGAACAGCCTCAATACCCCCCCAGCCACAAACTCAGATTTCCACCCCAAGAGGCTGAGATGCAGAGAACCAGCTCAAGCCAGTGGTTTTCCTTCAGCAAAGCCTGGATGATCATAAAAGCTTCCACAGACACCAGTAAGATCTGCACCCTTGGAGGTTCCCACAGGGCAGGGAGAAGCCTCCAAGGTGCTACACACATCAGGCTAAAACAGATGCAATAACTGCTCCTGAGCCTTGGAGAAACATTTCAGCTGGTTCGGGGATAATCAGGGATTACTGGGGATCCCTGCTGTGGCTGGATGGGTCCCCCCTTACCCCGGTTGCTGTAGTTGTGGGTGTCCATGAAGGAGAGCCCCAGGCGCTCGTCCTCCTGCAGGGTGCTCTGGTCAGTGAAGCTCCTGTCGATGGCGCTCATCATGTGGGTCTTCTCATGGCGGTAGTTAATGGTGGCTTTGGTCATGCTGACAGGTTTGCTGCAGCAGGATGACAAGGGGAGCAGGGGAGAAGCCCAGGTAAGCAGGACTGACCCAATGGGGCTGTAAACCCCCCCCCTCAAAGCTTGGGTTATTTGGGGGAGCAGGATGGACAATTCTCACATCACCACACTTCAGTTTTCCAATGTTCTGGGCTGGTCATAGCCCCACATAGATCATCCCTCACCAGCTGCAGCAACTCCAGCTGCTCATCCTTAATATCTCCTCCTGTCTCCTCCTGCCAAGAATCATAGAGTGGTGGGGTTGGAAGGGACCTCTGGAGATCATCCAACCCCCTGCTAGAGCAGGATCCCCTAGAGCAGATCCCACAGGATCCAGGTAGGTTGGGAATGTCTCCAGGGATGCAGACTCCACAACCTCCCTGGGCAGCCTGGCCCAGGGCTCTGGTACCCTCACAGTCAAGAAGTTTCTCTTTATGTTTGGCTTGAACCTTCTGTGCTCCAGTTTGTGCCCATTGCCCCTTGTCCTGTCACTGGACACCCCTGAGAAGAGTCTGGCCCATCCTCCTGACACCCCCTGTAGACACTGATCAGCACTGATCAGATTCCCCCTCAGGGCTGAACAGCCCCAGCTCTCCCAGCCTTTCCTCATCCAGTAGATGCTCCAGTTCCCTCAGCATTCTAGTGGCTTGTGCTGGACTCTGCTTGGGCTGCCCAGAATGTGTCCCATGGTTGGCACAGCCAGGACTGCTCCTTGGGAAGCAAAGGCTGTCCCTGGCTGGGAGCCATTGCACTGGGCAGCCCCAGCTCCCCCAGCCCCATTTCTCCAGGTGTTTCCCCACATCACCTCACTCCAACACAGACCACCCAACACACCACATGCACTGCTGTGCTGCACAGTGTAAGGAACAGAAGACAGACATGGACTTGCTGGAGCAGGTCCAGAGAAAGCCACAAAGATGATCCAAGAGCTGGAGCAGCTCTGCTCTGGAGACAGGCTGGGAGAGCTGGGGTTGTACAGCCTGGAGAAGAGAAGGCTCCAGGGAGACCTTATGGCAGCTTTTCAGTATTTCAAGGATCTTATAAAGATGGGGACAGACCTAAAAGCAGGGCCTGTAGTGAGAGGACAGAGGGTGATGGTTTTAAAGTAAAAGAGGGGAGATTCAGACTAGATGGAAGGAAGAAATGTTTTACAATGAGAGTGGTGAGACCCTGGCCCAGGTTGCCCAGAGAGCTGGAAGATGCCCCATACATGCATTCAAGGTCAGGCTGGACAGGGTTGTGTGTGACCTGATCTAGTTGAAGATGTCCCTGCTCACTGCAGGAGTGCTGGAGAGATGACTTTTAAAGGTCCCTTCCGACCCAAACCATTCTATGAGTCTAAAACCACACTGGGGGGGCCAAATCGATCCCAAGGGACAGGATGGACCCCCTGACTGCACCCACCAGGGAAGCTTTTTCCCCCTCTGCAAGGTCCCTGTTAAGACACCTAACAAGGATGTTGGGAAAGCCCAGGAGCAACTGGCCTTCAAGACATTTAGGGTAAAAAACCTGAGTGTGTTTGAGAGGCAGCACCAGACTCCTGAGAAGCCAGAGTGGGGATTAAACCAAAGAAAGGATGAAGAGGAGACCTGAGCCCATATTGGCACCTTGGTGGGGCTGGGACACTTCAAGATGCTGCTAAAATCCAGAATTCAACCCAGAGTCACTGACCCTTCCCCTTTAAGCTGCCTTTAGTTTTTTAACGAGCTCAGCAGCATTATTTTTAAGGGCCCCTGGCTCAGGAAAATGTACTCAGCAGAGAAAAGGACTTGTTGGAGCAGGCAGGCAAGGGGGTGGCCGGGAGGAAAAGCGAAGGAGAGAGAGAATGGCAATTACTTACGGGTAATAGGAATAAGAATAGTAGTTCCTCCTGGCAAGCATGCAGACAAAGAGAAGAGCAGATATTGCATAAGCAGCTTCTCTCCAGCACAGGGAAGGGGGGTTACAGGGCAACTCGGCTGCCAGAAAATTAAATGCACCATCAAAAAAATCTGGCTCCCCTTTTGCATCCGTAAGTTATTTAACTTCAGGTAGGAGCTGGTACCCCCATGGCAGAGCCCAGGCACCAGCTCACAGGGTGACCATAATCCCCACACCAGGCTTGGGGTGTCCACAGCACCCTTGTTAGAGGGGTTGTTCCACAATTTTTAAGACTGAACAGGAAATATGTACAAAATAGGGCATCCCCCAAGGAGCTGGTGCAACCCCAGTGCGGGAAACGGGGTCAGGGCACCACATTTCCAGTGCACTGGTGCTTAAAGGTGAACATCTTCTCAGGGTGCATTTCCATTCCAACATGTCAGTGTTTCTCCAACAACAAAGTGCTCTGGAGGAGATTGACGGGCTTGTTCCAGCTTCCCAACAGTACCAGATTCAGAGGTCTCAGCACCAGGTCTGATCTGTGGCTCTGGTTTGTCCTTTGGCAGGTTCACCCTGGGATGCTAAAGCAAAACTGCTCCTCCTCTTACCCCACAGCATGGACAACAGGAAGGCAGCAGCAGCACTCACAGCTTCCAACCCACCATCCCAACAGCATCACTCCCAAAACCACATGTGCTCCATCAGATCCAGCCATACACACAGACACCATCCCAGAGCAACAGGGATACTCCAGCCTTGCTTTGCCATAAATCACCACGAACCCTTTAAGGGCAAATGGAGCCATAAAGAAATCTGCAGATTTACAGGGGCTGAGCTTGTGTCCTGCTATTTTTCTCTCTGCCCCCCCAGGCTGTTAACATACTTTCCTCCCATCATCCCAAGCCCTACACAGGGAAAGTATTTCAGAGCTGCCTTTTTCCCCCGCCTCCTTTCAGAGCTCCCCGGCTCAGCGCCGCTTCGAGCCCCGCACAGCAAGAAGCTGCTTTCCAGGGCACTGAGCCCAAATGAAAAGAAGCAGCAGCTCCCAGGGATGAGTGTCCCCAAAAGCCCTCACCCTCCTCCCTCCCACCCCACCGAGCTTCCAGAGTGAAAGTCCACAGCTACATTCATGCCAGCTCCCTGACAAGCAAGATGGGGAGAGTGGGGACTCCACAGGGGGCTGGGGGAGCTGTCTGGGGGCCCCCAGGGGTCCATCATTCAGCCCTGGGAAAACCTCCCCTCTGGTGTGCACCCAAATTTGAACAACTCACTCAAAGCCAGCTGCAGGTTCTCAGCCAGAGATTGCTCCCATTTCACTGGAAGCTCAATGGTTTCCCATTAAAACAAGGCCAGGAGGAGCCGGGATGGTCCAAGCATCTGCACCCCAGGCATGGGCAGCCCCTGGCTGGCCCTAGAGGAAGGGGAGATGCTGCTTCTCCCAACAATCCCAAGGAACTGGAGACTGGGACAAGAGCCAGAGCCTGTCCAGGTGTTTGAGCAGGACACACTGCACCACTTTTCAGGCAAGAGCCAGGGGAAGAGCCTTTTTCCAGCCATTCTCCCAGAATCAAGCACCCCCAGGCTCTACTCCCCTCAGTGCTGGGTGCTCACCCACCATCTTGGTGGGGAAACAGCAGAAAGGTGCAATTCCTTCCCCTCCTCCCCATCTCAATGCCAGGGAGCTGATGTTTCCCTTCCCTAATCCATCCCTACAGTGACCACCACTATGGCTGGAGCCAGGACAACAATGCTGGTGCAGACAGACCCAGCCCCAGGCTGACCAAGCAGCAGGGAAGCCCAGAGACAAGATCTCAGGGCTAATTAAGCTGATTTTTGTAATGTTGGGCTGGAGGGGTGCAGAGCTGCACATCCTGGGGTGGCCTGGTGGGATGGGGACAGCTGGGCTCAGCCCAGGACCCCTCCAAGCCAGAAGCATTTCCACTGATTCAGAATCAACAGAGCATCACCAAGCTGAGAAGGAGCAGAACAAGAGGAAAAAGACTGAAAATTATGGGGGAGAGGGACAGTGAACAACACTGCAAAAGGCAAGGGGACATCCCCAGGATTCCTCTCCTTGATCCTCAGTGTCCCCTGTGCCTCCCACAGTGTCCAGTGTCACAGAGCAAGGAAGACACCAGGATGCACGAGCACAAGGAGCCACAGCTCAAGGGAGGGTTTGGAGTCTGCCCAGCGTGGCAGCATCACCACCAGTAAATCCCCAGTTAGTGCTGGAGTGGTGAGGAAGGGAGCTGGGAAGAGGGGACAGATGAAGACACCAGGGACTCCTCACCCTTTCCGAATGACGACGATGATGGCTCCCAGGAGGATGATCAGGACAATGAGCCCTCCAGCACAGATCCCCAGGATCAGGCCCATCTCCTCCGAGTGCTGTGACACCTCCAGGGGACGTTTGCTCTCTTTGCAGGCAGCTGCCAGGGGACAAGGACAGGCAGGAGGAGTCAACGCCCAGCTCCAGGGGGTTTGGCAACATCAGACAGGGAAACACTGGGATTTGCCCCATGGGATGCACATTGCTCCTTGAACACATTTTACTGCATTTTTAAATTTTGTTTTGGAATTACAGGGCCCTGCAGTGCCACACTGTGACCCCAGGCAAGTCCCCACTTGGGTCCCCACAGGGTGAGACAGTCCCTTTGTGCAATCTTTTGTCACACCCCACCCAAGCTTGTCCATCCCTGGTTCAGCATCCAGCACCACTGAGTCCAGGCTCCCACTGTCTCCACAATCAGATTCAGGAGGAAAAACTCAACCAAGGGGAAAACCAGGACACCAAAGAACATGGGAAACAAGAGTGTGGGACGTGGCTGTAACAAACCATCCCCACCACTGGCAGCACCAGTTCCCACCACAGGTCTGGGAAAGGGAGGACTCACCTTTGCGGGCGATCCGGACACAGTTCAGCCGTGTTTCCTATGGAGGAAAAAGAGGAATCAGTGTGGGATGAGCATCCCAGCGGCTCCACTCCCTGCTCCCAGCCAGGCTGGGGGGACACGAGGCTGATCCATGGGTGCTTGGACCCCCAAATCAAGGGAGTTTGCAGGTGATTGGTGCTGCAGGAGCTGCTGCTGCTGAGCCGACGTGGCTCTGGGGGACACACGCACCAAGAGATGCTGCCGAATGGTTTGTCTCCAGAGTCCCCAAACCAGAGTCCATCCGTTTAGCTGAGGACACCACTCCTGGCACAAAGGGGACAGCAAAGCTCAGGAGCACCAAAGGAGAGACCCAGCAAAGCCAGCACATCACTGACTATGGTTAAGACGCTCCCAAGTCACCATTCAGAGCTTTGTGGGGTTTTATTCTTCCGTCCATCCAAGTTTCCAAGCCACATCCCCAGTGCTCCATGGGTGCTGCCAAGGCTGCTGTGAGGGCTTCCAGCTCAGTTCTCCAACAGATTCTTTCTTTTTTTTTGTGCACTTTTAGGGATGGGTTCAGCTAAAATATTCCATCTTTTCATGGATTCAAATTCCATTGCAAAATAAAAAGCACCATTTTGGCAGGACTGTCTTCTTTCCCAAGCATCCTCCAGCCCCCTCAGGACACCAGTGCTGGCAATGTTGCTCCATCCACCCTCCAGCCAAACCATCCCCACCACTGGCAGCACCAGTTCCCACCACAGGTCTGGGAAAGGGAGGACTCACCTTTGCGGGCGATCCGGACACAGTTCAGCCGTGTTTCCTATGGAGGAAAAAGAGGAATCAGTGTGGGATGAGCATCCCAGCGGCTCCACTCCCTGCTCCCAGCCAGGCTGGGGGGACACGAGGCTGATCCATGGGTGCTTGGACCCCCAAATCAAGGGAGTTTGCAGGTGATTGGTGCTGCAGGAGCTGCTGCTGCTGAGCCGACGTGGCTCTGGGGGACACACGCACCAAGAGATGCTGCCGAATGGTTTGTCTCCAGAGTCCCCAAACCAGAGTCCATCCGTTTAGCTGAGGACACCACTCCTGGCACAAAGGGGACAGCAAAGCTCAGGAGCACCAAAGGAGAGACCCAGCAAAGCCAGCACATCACTGACTATGGTTAAGACGCTCCCAAGTCACCATTCAGAGCTTTGTGGGGTTTTATTCTTCCGTCCATCCAAGTTTCCAAGCCACATCCCCAGTGCTCCATGGGTGCTGCCAAGGCTGCTGTGAGGGCTTCCAGCTCAGTTCTCCAACAGATTCTTTCTTTTTTTTTCTTTTGCACTTTTAGGGATGGGTTCAGCTAAAATATTCCATCTTTTCATGGATCCAAATTCCATTGCAAAATAAAAAGCACCATTTTGGCAGGACTGTCTTCTTTCCCAAGCATCCTCCAGCCCCCTCAGGACACCAGTGCTGGCAATGTTGCTCCATCCACCCTCCAGCCAAGACCAGCCCCTGCAGTGTTCCCAGGGCAGGGCCAGCTCCAGCACTGCTCTCCCTGCAGTCACCAGCTCTTGCTTCTCCTGCTTCTTGCTTCATCTGGCACAAAACCCACAGAAAACCCAAGCTGAGATCCAGCTTTTTTCACATCTGATGGCAGCCGGGACAACTCCACTGCCTCCCAGCAGGAAGGCAATAAACCAGCATCAGCCACCAGTTATTATCCAGCAGCATCCGAGCGAGCCAGAGCTGAGATCCTCCCCGTCCGTAATTACAGCCCAGTGAGGTGTGAACAATCCCAGAGCAGAGGAAAGGATCCAAAAACCAGCACCTTTCCAGCAAAATGGAGCCATGCAGGATGAGGATGCTGCCGTGGTCCTGTTGCTTCTCTTCCATAGCCCATCCTCTCCCACATAGGATGGAGCTGCTGGAGCAGGTGAAGCCAAGAAGGGTCTCAGTGGTCCCACTGGGAGGAAAATCAGCCCGGAGAATGCAGGGGCTGCTGCTGGAGTGGGGCTGTGATGTCTTTGCTGAGAGAACAGGCAGCAGCAGGCAGGGAGAAGGCAGCTGAGGAACTTGGCAGCTTCCCAGGAGCTCTCTGGAGCAGTCGCTGTGCCAGCAGCAGGTCCCAGCAAGGCACACGTGGCTCCTGCTGCCCAAACAGTCCTTTTCCACCCCAGTTTTAGCCCCAGGAAGGTGAGCTCCTCCACCAGCACTGGTTGGGGTCCCAGCCAGTACCGCAGTGGTTGGCAGAAGCTTCATCACCCCCAGCTTTGGCACCAGGAGGGGGACAGGCACAGCCCAGGAGTGCTGGGAGGAAGGAGAACACCCATCCATGATCCCAGTGTGCCAGCTTCCCCCAAACAGGACATTGGGTGTGATTCCCCAAGGGGATCTAAAACAAGTCTCATTTTTTCTGACCTCCCTAGACTCCAGGCATGTTCCTGCCTGGTCCAACCACACGCCATACACCCCATTGGACAGAGCGGCATCCCACAGCTACTCACCCCTTTGAGGTTGCTCATGGCTTGGAAGTAGATGAGATACGCCTTCTTGGGCTCCAGCGGCGGGTTCCAGTAACCACTGTAGGTCTGGTTATCCCCCACAGTGAAGGGTTTGGCTTCAGTGAGGCTGCTGGCAGGCAGTTCAGCCCCAAAGTAGTGCACAGAGCCACGGGACACGGCGTCGTCGAAGGTGAGTGGCACTGGGAAGCACTCAGGCCCCCCCAGCTCCCGCTTCAGCTTCTTGGGCCGCTCTTCTTCCACGATGACCTGGTAAGTGCTAGTGGAGGGCGAGGCATGGGTTAGCTTCATGGAAAGCATGCTCCTGGCCTTCCCCCTGTGCTCGACCCTGCAGGGGTCTCACCCTCGTGCACCCCCAGCCTACCTGATGGGAGCCCCCCTGCCCTGCGCCGGCCGCAGCAGCACCGTGATGGTGCTCTCCGACTCGCCCAGCGGCGATGGCATGTCCCCGTAGTCGAAGGTGGGAGCTGCAAAGGGGACAGGAGTGGAGAGGGCAGGGGTGAGTCCTGGCCCCCAGGGATGCACTCGGAGCTGTCCGGCCACTCAGGGGGAAACTGAGGCACAAGCAGCCTTGTCCATGGCATCAGCAAATGGTGTCATGTGGATTATTGCAAAGGAAAAACAGTCCTCCAGGTCTCAAGCATCCCACCCAGGGCAGAAGAACACCCAAGCCAGCCCAGCAGCACCCCCACACCAAGGCAGGGACCCCTTCATGCCCAGCACAGCCCCCCAGCCCTTATGAGCAGCCATTGGGATCCTGTGCCCCCGTTAGGGCCTATGTCAGCTTATTTGTTGTGGTTAATAGCGATGCAGCAGACATGAGCAAACAGTCCCAAGTATTGTGAGGTTAATTAACAAGCTCAATTAATCCCTTGATTACACACTGATGGCTCAGACAGCACTAGTGCCCCAGGTGTGGGGGGCTCACAGCACAGCTGTCACCACCAAGAGAATCTTTTAGTAGCAGCAGCTAGTTTCCAAAATCCACAAGAGTGTGGCAGAGGCTCCAGCACTTCCACCAGGTACCGGTGTGGAGGAGAAGCACCATGTCTGGAGCTCAGGGAACCTACCAGAAATGTTGGTGGTGATCTCGGTGAGTGCTGTCTGGCCAAAGCCCTTGCCAGTGCGGGCCCGGACTGAGAAGAGGTAGGTGGTGCCAGGGTGGAGGTTGGAGAAGACGTGGTAGGTCTCGTTGCGCAGTTTGGAGACGGTGCGTCGCGGGCCGGGCACGTTGACTGCTGGGTCAGAGGACTCAATGCTCTGGTAGCTGATCTGCAGGGACAGGGCAACAGCTGTGGTGGGGGGGAGAGAGCCCAGGTCCCAGGAGAAGGTGTTAGAGGGATGGATTCAGCAGAGGGGATGGTCACAGGGGCAGTCCGAAAGGCAGGCACTTTTGGTGGAAAATAAGGGTTCCACTGGAAATGCCAGTGTTGGATGACACTGGTGACCCCGAGAGCAGCACCCTGAAGAGCAGAACCCCCAGCAGGACCCTGTCCCCAGGAAGATGAACACTGGCTGGATCCATGCTCTAAACGAAGGGCTCAGGGCAGCAGTAACACCACAGCCACCCTTAGTCCCAGTGACCCAAAGTGGTGGCTGCCTCAGCTCCCACTCACTGTATCCCCCTGACACCCCCCATGTCCCCATGGGTCCCCCACAGGTGCCGCAGCCTCAGGACGTACCTCGTACTGCGTGATGAGGCCGTTGGGCTCCACTGGTTCCTCCCACTTCAGAAATATCATGTCCTCCAGGGGGGTGAAGGTGAGGGACTCCGAGGCAATGCCACCAGGCACTGGAGAAGGAAGAGGGACATGCTTGGATACAGAAAGAAACCCATCTGGAAGGCTAAATCCTCCAGGAAAGCCCTCCAAGCAGCTGCAGCAGCTCTGCCCTGCCAGAGCCACCACATTCACTCTGCTCCGGAACACGGCGCTGGACAAGC
>NW_009951813.1:380982-388959 GCF_000747805.2 Chaetura pelagica | reverse complement strand
GGACGTACCTCGTACTGCGTGATGAGGCCGTTGGGCTCCACTGGTTCCTCCCACTTCAGAAATATCATGTCCTCCAGGGGGGTGAAGGTGAGGGACTCCGAGGCAATGCCACCAGGCACTGGAGAAGGAAGAGGGACATGCTTGGATACAGAAAGAAACCCATCTGGAAGGCTAAATCCTCCAGGAAAGCCCTCCAGGTGGCTGCAGCAGCTCTGCCCTGCCAGAGCCACCACATCCCCTCTGCTCCGGAACATGCCGCTAGCCAGGCTGGTGACTCCTCAGAAAGATGGGGCTCCCCAGAGATGCTACTGCTGTGCTCCTGAGCCCACTGATGGCACTTTGCCATGACACAAACCCAGCAGGTCTCGTTTCTGCCAGCAGAGCAGCAAGCCCTGGGTGCCACCACCGGCAGAGCCCACCTGAGCTCACCAAGGAGAGGAAAGGAAAAATAATCCTCTTTTCCCACACCTTCCAAATTCCCCCTGGAGCCACCAGCATCTTCTGCCAGAGCTCCCCTGGTGAGAGATAAGATCCTCATCTGCAGGCAGGCTTGACGTGCCCCAGCCTTCCACTCTAATTAACACCCCCAATAATAAGCACAAACAACAACAGCCATGAATAGCACCAGGCTCAATACTTGCTTCTTTACCACAGATTTCTTGACCCAAGGGGGTCAAGGGAGGGGGACAGGAGGGGCAACAGCCCTTCAAAGCCCCTGATCCCCAGCAGCATCTTCCTCTGAACACTCAAAACATGCTCCCTCTCCTTGCAGAGTGTCCTCAGCTCTTTCTCTCTGCCTTCCTTTCCTTGCAGGGTTTGTTCAGATCTAATTACGGGGCCGGGAGAGCGAGCGCTGGCCGCGTGTTCCCCACCGTGCAAAGACACCGTTTCCACTTGATTTACAAGTTCATTTCACCAGAGGCACCGTGTCCTACACGTGTACTCAAGGCACTTATTAAATTCGTGGAGAATTAGAGAAACCTTTAGGGCAGGAATATGCATCTCTATAGATCCATTTATACACAAGCATTGCTCGATGTATCTCTTGGAACAGGCACCAGGCGCTTGTGCAGGCACCAGGATGAGACCAGGAGAGGTACACAACAATTTCCAGGTGTGTGTACACCCCTCTGCCATATATATATAAATATATATATATATATATATTTAATGCATTTTTTTATTTATTCATGCACTGCACATGCCCTCCCTGCAGAACTGGCTCCCTGCACACTCATCCCCATGGCACCAACACACTGCCATGGCATTGCCACATGCCCCTGTGTGGGAAGCTCATTGTTTCATGCAGACACAGTCAAGAATCTCCAGCTGAGGGTCACCACCCTTCCCAAGCTCCCTGAATCTATATGGGGCCACCTCAACACCAGCCAGGCAACCTACAGCTCAGTCACCCTCTTCTCTGCACCCAGGACCCAGCAGGACTTCACCTGCCTGGAGCCACCAGCATCTTCTGGAGATGCTGCCAGAGCTCCCCTGGTGAGAGATAAGATCCTCATCTGCAGGCAGGCTTGACGTGCCCCAGCCTTCCACTCTAATTAACACCCCCAATAATAAGCACAAACAACAACAGCCATGAATAGCACCAGGCTCAATACTTGCTTCTTTACCACAGATTTCTTGACCCAAGGGGGTCAAGGGAGGGGGACAGGAGGGGCAACAGCCCTTCAAAGCCCCTGATCCCCAGCAGCATCTTCCTCTGAACACTCAAAACATGCTCCCTCTCCTTGCAGAGTGTCCTCAGCTCTTTCTCTCTGCCTTCCTTTCCTTGCAGGGTTTGTTCAGATCTAATTACGGGGCCGGGAGAGCGAGCGCTGGCCGCGTGTTCCCCACCGTGCAAAGACACCGTTTCCACTTGATTTACAAGTTCATTTCACCAGAGGCACCGTGTCCTACACGTGTACTCAAGGCACTTATTAAATTCGTGGAGAATTAGAGAAACCTTTAGGGCAGGAATATGCATCTCTATAGATCCATTTATACACAAGCATTGCTCGATGTATCTCTTGGAACAGGCACCAGGCGCTTGTGCAGGCACCAGGATGAGACCAGGAGAGGTACACAACAATTTCCAGGTGTGTGTACACCCCTCTGCCATATATATATAAATATATATATATATATATATTTAATGCATTTTTTTATTTATTCATGCACTGCACATGCCCTCCCTGCAGAACTGGCTCCCTGCACACTCATCCCCATGGCACCAACACACTGCCATGGCATTGCCACATGCCCCTGTGTGGGAAGCTCATTGTTTCATGCAGACACAGTCAAGAATCTCCAGCTGAGGGTCACCAACCTTCCCAAGCTCCCTGAATCTATATGGGGCCACCTCAACACCAGCCAGGCAACCTACAGCTCAGTCACCCTCTTCTCTGCACCCAGGACCCAGCAGGACTTCACCTGAGGTCCAAGGGGATGCTGTGACAGACACCTATGGTTTAAGCACAGCTATCAATGCTCCAGAAATGAGTTTTCTAACCCCAAAAGCAGGGCTTCTCCCTTGGGAAGGGGAGTGAGCATCTTTGCAGCCCACACCAGCCCCCCCGCAACAAGCCCCAGGGCTGCATCAGTGGATGCTGCAACCAGAGCTGCCCTGGCACCAAAATAAATCCAAATCAAAGGTCCTATTATTAACAAGTTTGGGCTTAATTGCACAGGCTGCTGCTCGTCACCCAGCTCGAGGGGCTGGAATCCTCATTACCCTCCAAGCAGGCTGAGAGGTGCTGGGCCAAGTCCCTGTGTAGTACCTGCAGTATGTATGGGCAGACATCCATCAATCCATCACCCCTGAGACCCCACACTCCACCCAAGGGGGAAGCCCCAAGCCCCAGTTAGTCCAGGCACAAGGGAAAGCAGCTGGAGTGATGACAGCAGAGCAAAAAACATCTGGAGTATGAATATTCCCTAGGAAAACAGCTGGAGCAGTCACAGTGCAGTGAGAACAGCTGGAGCAGCCAAAGCCAGAAAATCAACCAGTAGGAGTGTGAAGCTGGAGCCTCTGGTGGGGCAGATCAGGGTTGGGAGTGTAGGAAGAGCCAGAGAAAGGTGCCAAAATTCAGGCAGTCAAGATGGAAACAGGACCCAGAGACCTTCCCAGCTCCGCAGGCTTTACTTTCCAGCCTGGGAACTGGGAGTGCTGAGCCAGCCACACTTTGGTGGGTCCCAATTCAAGGCAAGTCCCAAGCAAGGGGTTTTCTGGCAGAATTCTCCTAGGGATCATCCTAGGGTTGGAAGCTGGATCCTGTGCAGTTATCAGCTCCTCCACCTTCACTGCTGACTCATCATGTTAAAAAGTGCTTTGGAGATGAGTTCCTTTCTTGCTTCACAGTAAACGTTGGTGACTGCACAACAGCCAGGGATGCTCCTGCCACACTCAGCATCCAGCACCCAGCCCAGGGCACAGTGGGTCTCCGTCCCCACACCAGCCCCCACCTCTGCCCTTAGCAGAGCAGGATGGGATCTCACAGCCCCACCAGCTGCAGGACCAGCCATCAGAGCAGCAGCTTCTGGGGGTTGCTCTGCTGTCCTTGACAGGGTTGAGCCACCAGAGCATGTGGAGGAGATACTGGTGGGGCTATGACAAGGACGTGATGGGCAGAAGGAGTCATTAGCAGAGCTACCAGTCCTGGAACGTGGCCTGTCACTGATGGGTGGCACTGGAGATAGGGAGCCAGCTCCACCCTGCACTTCTGCCATGTTCACTGTATCTTCAGAGTCCAAAATGATGGAGAGCTGCAGCTGGGGAACACAGTGCAGGGTCAGGCCAGACTTGGGAGACCTCTCCAGTGGCCCCAGCTCTGGGACATCCTCAGGGAAGGGCTGGGAAAGAGCATGAAATGCCAGACCCAGGAGTCCTGGAGCAACGCTGGAGCCTCCAGTGAGGACATCAGCCCCATTTAGGTGCCCACAGTGGGGACCCAAACCCTGGGCATTGCCAGGACAGGATGAAAAAAAAACAGCTCAGCTCTTCAGGAGCAACATTGCTGGCATATAACCAGGGCCAGACACCCCTTATCAACACACACTCATTCACAGAGCTCATCTGCACAACCTAAACCCACCTGAGAGCAAAATTAACCAGGGCAGAGCTCAGAGCAAAGCTGAGCTGGGCTCTGGTTATCAGCAATTAACCCTGAAACATCGTATGGAGTTAATCAGCAACCAAGCAGGTGAAAGATGTCACCCAAGTGCAAAGCATTGATTGTTTTAATTGTAATTGTTACTGCTGCTGAACTTTGGTTCCATGCTAAGGGATGAGCAGGATGATTTCTGCTGGGATAAGTTCAAAGAATCACAGAGTGTCAGGGCTGAAAGGGACCTCTGGAGATCATCCAGTCCAACACCCTGATAGAGCAGGATCCCCTAGAGCAGATCCCACAGGAACACATCCAGGTGGGTCTGGAATGTGTCCAGGGATGGAGACTCCACAGCCTCCCTCAGCAGCCTGTCCCAGAGCTCTGGTACCCTCACAGTCAAGAAGCATTTTCTCACATTCAGGTTCAACCTCCTGTGTTCCAGCTTTTGCCCATTGCCCCTTGTCCTGTCACTAGACACCAGAAAAGTTGGGCACCACTCAACTCCTGCACCCTCCACCTAAAATGTTCCAGCCAGAGGACAAGGGTAGGGCTGGGAAATGCCAGACCCAGGAGTCCCTACAGTGACATCCCCCATCCTGTCCCCTTGTCCCCCCCCTAAGCCACTCCCAGCATTCCCCATCTGCCATCACTGTCCCTTTCTTTCACCTCCCCTCACACAGCCCTGGGACAGCAACCACCTCTCCACCTCCCAGTTAGTGCGATGGTCACAGCAGAAACCCCATCACGCTCCAGGCCAAGAGCCACGGATGTGCACCAGGCCCCAGGAAACACCCCGGCAGGGGGGATAAAGGACTCACCATCCTCATCTGTCTGGAACACCACCTCCTTGCCCTCCTTGCGACCCTCGGGGTTGGAGAGGATGAGCTTGACATGGATGTTCTTGTAGGGCAGCAGGTTTTTGATGGTGTAGCGGTTGGCGTTGCGCTCCATCTTCACGCACTCCCGGAAGGTCTGGTTGTGCCCAGAGCCCACAGAATAGCGGTAGCAGAGCGAGACAGTGTAGGTGTGACAGCGGGTCAGGTTGTAGCCCAGTGGCTCCCACTGCAAGGTCAGCTGCCTGGACTGGATTTCAGAGAAAGCCAAGCCTTTGGGGGCCCGCATAGGCTCTAGGGGGGAAGAGAGATGGGGAGGGATGAGCGATGGAGCAAAATGTCTTGTGGGTTTGTGTGTTATGGAGCTGCTGGAGAGAGTCCAGAGGAGGCCACTGGGATGATCCAAGGGCTGGAGCAGCTCTGGAGACAGGCTGAGAGAGTTGGGGTGTTCAGCCTGGAGAAGAGAAGGCTCCAGGGAGACCTTAGAGCACCCATCCAGTCCCAGTCATGCTGCCTGCCCAGGGCTTGGGGTGGCAGGGGACCTGCCCAAAACCAACTGGGATTCGAAGGGGATCTTTGCCCAAGGCCACCCAGGGTGGCCAGGCTGCAGTGTGGGACCCACCTGCACACTTGGTGCGGCTGATGAGGGGTGGTCCTGGTTTGCCAGTGCCCCCCTCGCCAGGGCGGGTGAGCAGGACACTGATCTCATATTCTGTGTCTGGATCCAAGTGCCAGAGCTTGTAGGTCTGCATGTTGACAGCGTGGACCTCCGACCAGGGCCCCGAGGTCATGCGGTACTCGATCTCCTTGCGCACGATGGGGCCGTCCCCGATGATGGAGTTGGTGTTGAGCTGGATGATGAGGTAGGTGGAGCCAGCCCGGAGCAGCTGGGGGGGTGCAATGGGTGTGGGGGGCTCTGGAAGAGATCAGAGATGGGGCAGGTGGGGTATCTTCCTCCTGAAGCAGTTCCACAGCATCCCCAGCCCTGAAGCCAGGCCAACACAACCACAGGCACCACTATTATATATTATTTTTAGCTAGTACAGTTGAGACATTCACAAAGTCTCTTCCCAAACAAACCCATCACCTGCAGACTGGAGAACACGGGACAGACTGGGACCCCCAGTGGATGTGGGGATTGGCCCTGAAGTACATGAGGGCATCATGGACACTAGCTCAGGTTGGCCAAGAAGTTGTGGCTGCCCCATCCCTGGCAGTGTTGAAGGGCAGGTTGGATGGGGCTTGGAGCAACCTGGGCTGCTGGGAGGTGTCCCTGCCCATGCAGGGAGGTTGGATCTAGATGATCTTTAAGGTCCCTTCCAACCCAAACCAGTCCAGGATTCTATTTTCATCCAGTCTCTATACTTTGTCCCATGCACATGCCCTCTACTGCTCTAACAGCTGCACTAGGGTTTCAGCTGATCAATCCTTAATTATCCTGATAAGGCACACTGCCAGGTGGTGCTGCACAGTTGCACGGTAATTAATTAATTCCCACCTCCTGCAATCAAAAACAAATGATCTAAGGCCACCAGGAAAGGTAGCTTCCTAGTTTTACATTGAACCCTCCATGTGTAGTGACTCATTCCCATGAGAAACTGCAACTCCACTGACCCCCGGTATCTCACCACCGCCCAGATTCCCACCTTCCTCCTCCTCTGCCAAAACCGAGCAGAAATGGCCCATCCACAACCCAGAAACCCAGCAGGCAACAGCCAATCTCACCCACCTTTCACAATGAGCTCCGCAAAGTTGGAGACCCCCGAACCACGGCTGGACTGGGTGATGCAGCGGTACAGGTCCTGCTCCTGCTTGGACACCTGCTCCAGCTGGAAGGTGGCCAGGAAGCGCCGGTGGCTGATGTGCTTCACAGAGGTGGCAGGGACCATCTCACCACTCAGCCTCTGCCCCAAGGGGGACAAACAAGATGTCACCAGGAGGCCCAGCGTGACCCCCAGAGCCACCCAACACCTCCCCCAAGGGATGTCTGCTTAAAACGGGGCGTTGGTTGCCCTTCTCCCCCTTGCCCAGCAGCATCTCCTCCTGCAGGGGAGGCCCTGCAGAAGCCATGGGTGGAGGGTGGAGATGGTGGTTCCACCCAGCCCATTGCTCACCTGCACGAGGAAGCGCTCGGCCTCGGCGGCCTTGCCGGCGGCCACGCACTGGAAGGTGGCATTTTGCCCCGCATTCACCTCCACGTCACCCAGCCGGGAGAAGTGAGGAGCTTTGGCTGCCAAGGGACACAACCCAGAGGTGACCAAGTGCTGCAAAAATCCCCTCGCTCCCCTCAAAAAAAACCCCACACGGGATGTCCGGGTTGGAGCCCAGCTCTGAACGGGCTCAGTTCCTCATCCCGGATCCAGGGTTTTCTTCCCATTCCCATAAAATCAGGCAGTGTCCCGGGGAGGGATGCAGGGTTCCAGCTCCAGCATCCCACAGCTATGGGGCTGATAGAGGGGGGCAGGTCTCCTCCTCCCTCCCCTCACGAAGTCTAGAATAAACAGCAGGTGAACCCCAACACCTCACATGTTGGGACAGCCTGGAATTTCAGGTCCCCACCCAGGTGGCCTCTCTCAACACTCAGGCCACGGGCTCAGTCTGCATTTCCCCAAAGTTTTATAAAAAACTGAAACACCACTTGGAGCTGGTGGGGATGGAGAAAGGAAGCCCAGAGGTAGCCAAGAGATGGAGCTGACAACAAGCCCACCAGGTGTCCCACCAGCAGCCTCACTCCATCACCTCTCCCCAGGACTCCCCACCCAGGTGGCCTCTCTCAACACTCAGGCCACGGGCTCAGTCTGCATTTCCCCAAAGTTTTATAAAAAACTGAAACACCACTTGGAGCTGGTGGGGATGGAGAAAGGAAGCCCAGAGGTAGCCAAGAGATGGAGCTGACAACAAGCCCACCAGGTGTCCCACCAGCAGCCTCACTCCATCACCTCTCCCCAGGACCACCCCAACGGGCACCAGCTTTGAACCCACTGCCCAGCCCAGCCCCCTCCACCCGCCCAGGCCCCATCCTGACACTCACAGCATGGATA
>NW_009951813.1:373980-380352 GCF_000747805.2 Chaetura pelagica | reverse complement strand
GTACATGAAGTAGCTGAACTGCAGGCAGTGCGTGTCATTCTCGCTCAGCGCCTGGAACAGCAGGTGAGCTCTCTGGCCCGGGGCGTGCTGCGAGGAGTTCACCATCAGGTAGGAGCCTGTGGGAGGGAGAAGGGGGGAGAGCGGGGAGTGACCCCCCTGCTCCACAGCTCCTGAGCTGGGCCCGCAGGGATGGGGAACCACAGAATCCTTCTGGGTGGACAAGACCTTTAAGATCTTTGAGTACAACCATAACCCAACTCTACCAAACCATTAATCCAACTCAGCCAAGTGCAGTGCTTAAACCATGTCCCTCAACACCACACACAGACATCTTTGAAACACCTCCAGGAATGGTGACCAGGTTGGAGGGACCTTAATGATCATCCAGTCCTACCCCCTGCATGGGCAGGGACACCTCCCACCAGCCCAGGCTGCTCCAAGCCCCATCCAACCTGCCCTTCAACACTGCCAGGGATGGGGCAGCCACAGCTTCCCTGGGCAACCTGGGCCAGGCTCTCACCACCCTCACACACAACAATTTCCTCCTCATCTCCAACCTCCATCTCCCCTCTGCCAGTTTTAATCCATCCCCCCTTGTCTTCTCCCTCCCTGCCCTTGTCCCAAGTCCCTCCTCAGCTTTCCTGGAGCCCCTTCAGGCCCTGGAAGGTGCTCTAAGGTCTCCCTGGAGCCTTCTCTTCTCCAGGCTGAACACCCCAACTCTCCCATCCTGTCCCCAGAGCAGAGCTGCTCCAGCCCTCCCATCATCTCTGTGGCCTCCTCTGGACTCTCTGGGAGCTCCTTGTTGGGGCTTCATGTTGTTTCTTATGCTGGGGGCTCCAGATCTGAACACAGCCCTCCAGGGGGTCTCCCCAGAGCAGAGCAGAGGGGACAATCCCCTCCCTGGCCCTGCTGCCCACACTGCTGGGGATGCAGCCCAGGACACGGGTGGTTTCTGGGCTCCAGCACACGGTGCTGGGTCGTGCTGAGCTTCTCATCCACCACCACCCCGATGTCCTGCTTCTCAGGGCTGCTCTCAACCCATTTTGCACCCAGCTTGGATTTGTGCTTGGCATTGCCCTGACCCAGCTGCAGGACCCACCTCCCCCAGGGTGAGCTGGTCCCCCACAGGTCAGTAACTGCTCGGGTGCCACCCGAGCCCCTGCGCCTGCTTTCCCACAGCGCCCGCAGCTCCAACTGCCCCAGCACTCCCTCCCTAGCACATCCATTCCCATTCCCATCACCTCGGATCATTTACCACGCAGTTGTCACCGAGTTTAAACTGTGCTCAGCAGGCACTAGTGGGGGGGGGGGGGTTGGGGGAAGCGTTTGTTAGCTTAACGAGCAGCACCAGGGCTCTGGGAACATCACACTGCAGCTCCGTGGGATGCTGGCACTGTGGCTCCCAGGATCCCAACCCCAGCCCCACCACCAGCAGCCACTCATACCCCACCTCCCATCACTCAAAATTGCCAGCACTGAAACCAGGAATCTCAGCACCTTGCACCAGTACAACCCTAAAGCCACATTTCCAGGGGAGGAAGGGTGACAGCCCCAACGGGGATCCCAAAGGCAGGATCCTTCCCTGTCCCACACGCTCCATCCCCTGCAGTCCAGAGGAAGGAGGGGGATGCAGGAGTCCTGGCTCTTTGTGGCAGCTCCCAAGCCACCCATGGGGTTGGGACACTGGGTGGGTGGGAATCTGACCCACCAAACCCTCCCCCATCACCAAAGGCAAAGGGATTATTAATATCTCTTCAATTTTAATAACAGCAGAAGCTGTAAATAACAAAGCTTGGCCATTTATTGAAGTCTACCCTTGTTTTCCTGGCAATAGGTGCTTAATTATTAATAGCTTTCACAGCCACTTAATTTAAATGAATTCACACACTTTCCTCCCAGTGGCTCCCAGCAAGTGGCACAAAGAAAAACCTAATGATAGTTGTGGGGGTTTGTAGAGGGCATTGAGCCACCTCCCCCCTGTGTCTGGGAACTGCACCTGGACCGACCTCAAAATCAGAGAATTCCAGAAGACTTTGGGTTGGAAGGGATCTTAAAGCTCATCCAGACTCACCCCCTGCATGGGCAGGGACACCTCCCACCAGCCCAGGTTGCTCCAAGCCCCATCCAACCTGCCCTTCAACACTGCCAGGGATGGGGCAGCCACAGCTTCCCTGGGCAACCTGGGCCAGGCTCTCACCACCCTCACACACAACAATTTCCTCCTCACATCGAACCTCAATCTCCCCTCTTCAGTTTTCATCCATCACCCCTTGTTCTTTCACTACAAACCCTTGTCAGAAGTCCCTCCCCAGCTTTCCTGTAGGGAATCCCACAGCCCAGTGGGGGTCAGGACAGGGACCTGACCCTGACTGTGCCCCAAGTTCCATCGTGGACCTTCCCCGTCCAAATCCATACAGGGCATGACCCAAACACCTGGTTTATTTTGGTGTGCATTAAATAACCTCAACTTGTGTTTCTTCCCAGGAGCTCAAGAAATCAGCCTGATTTCACTCCCCTGCCCCATCCCTGCCTGCTGGCTCACCCCACCACTCCTCAAAGGGTTTTGGGATCTGGCCAAATCCTGCTTCCCTGCAGGTGCCCAGCCATGCCAGGAGCTGCAGAACCAAGCACAAGCTGTCCCTCCTCTCCCCAGCTTTGGAACAAAAGGACTTCTAGGAGATGGGATCCTGCAGAACCTGAAGGCAGGTGAGGATCAGCCTGGGACATGGAGGTGACACCTGGGGGAGAACAGGAGGAAAAAGGTGCCCAGACACCTATGGAGAGTTATTTTGTGCAGACACAGCAATGGGTGCAGCCTCACACCTGCCTCACCTGGCTCCTAGTAACTGCTTCTTTTAGAAATAACAAAGAGATGGGAAAAAAAAACCCAACCCAACCAAAATCACGATGACAACGTGGGAGAGACCCAAGGTGTGGGAGAGAACCAGCCACGGTCTTTAGGTGGAAGTGGGAGACAAATCAAGATGGGAAGAGAAGGAAGAACACCCAAACCAAACAAGAAAGGGAAAAGCAAAGAGGGCTGCAGGGGGGGGCTGGTGGCCAGCAGCCAGCATCTGCTCCACTAAATCCTACGCTCCTTCAAACTGGCTGAGCTCCAGTAACAACTCGTTTTCATCTAAGACCACGAGACTCCTTTGCAAAGTGCTCCCTGGAGAGGCCCTGGTGCTGAGAAATCCTCTTCATCCACAAGCTGCTTAATGGGGGACTGAGCAGGGTGCTAAGGCTGCTGGAGCCTCCTGTGATGCTCCCCGTGTGTGCTTAGGTGAAACTGCAGTAAAATGGGGTCCCTGCACCCACTGGGTGCCCCAAAGAGTTTACCTGCACCTTTGCAGCCCCACTGCCTGCCAGTAAAGAGATGGGGGGTTATGAGGGGCACCCCTTGGGGTGTCACTAATCAACACGGGGAACAGGGGCTCTGCCCCTGCCACCCTCACAGCATCTCACCTCAAACTGTTCCCTCCACTTCCCCACCAACTCTGGAGCTTATTTCTGAAACGTGGCATTAATTTAAACCCCCATCTCTTGCTAACCCTCAGTTATCTACTCAAGCAGAGAGCAACCCCACTCCCCCCCCACCCCTTCAGCCCCCAGGCTTTAAACCCAAGCAGTTTGCTGCAGATTTTAAATTACAGCTGAAAATGCAGCAGGAAACCAAATTAATTACAGGTTTCCAACCCTCCATCTTCAACCATCTCAATCCCCACCTCTGCTTCCCCTCTCACTGCCCCAGGAACCCCCCTGGGACACACACAAATTAGGATAGTTCCGTTTAAAACAATTATTTGGAAAATGAACAAGGGAGAGCAGGATCTGTCAGCAGTTCTACCACCAGGCTAAGGGTTGTTTTGCCCTTGCCCAGTGCCCAGGATGTGCCAGAGGGAATGAGAAAGGAAGGAAAAGAGGATGGGAAAGAGGAGAAGGTAAAGCAAGAAGTGGGTTAGTGGATAGGAAAAGCCAAATTAAGCCCTGGCACAAAGAAGTCATGAGATAAACAGCTGGAGGCATATTGATGGAGCAGTAAAGGGTTTGCTGTAAAGCAGTTAATGTTTTAATTTAAAAAAAGGCATTTTTACCACCGAGCTCTAAAGCAGCTTTCCTCTCCTTCTGCCCATCCTCAGCCTGGGACCTGAGCTCCTCACTGGGCTGGAGCTGGATCACCAGGACCAGGGCAGGAGCTGGACCACCAGAACCAGGGCAGGAACCCCAAAAACCAGGAGGAACTCCAGCCCAATGCAGTTCTCAGAGGTAACAGGTATACAGAGGCCACGCTGGGACATGTTCCAGAGCTTGGAGCGAGCAGAGCCCTTCAGATGCCACCCAACCACCCATGGCAGGGTGCCCACATCACCCCTCAGGAGAAGGGGAGATCCTGGCTGGCTCTGCCCCAGGCCTGTTCATCCAAGCAAGGAATTTGGACCCAGAAAATAACAAAAAAATAGTTTCAAATCTACAAATGCTTTTAAGAAAAGAAGAAAGTCCATTTGCATTTTCTTCCTTAAGAGTTGCCAAGACTTTGGAGGTGTCTCCACTCACAGCCTTTCCCCACACTTGCAAGAGCCAGAAACACATTTTCCCCTTCTTCCACATCTTCCAGAGTTGGGAATTCCTCACAGGACCCCAGACTTGCAAAAGCAGCACAAGCTGATGTGGCAGCCAGGGAAGAGCCAGCAGTGGGAGCAGCTCCTGGGAAGGTGCTCCCAGGGTGCCCCTTCCCATTGGGATCTAGGTGCATCCCAAGTGCTGCATTTGACACCAGATGGAGATGTTGCCAAGTCCCATGGGAAGCATGGAAAGTTGCCTGAGCTGCTGCCACCCCGGAGGTGCCATGGAGGAGGGGACATCCCCCTGGTGTCCCCAGGGCTGGGGGTGCCCAGACAGCAACCAGAGTGATGGCAGAGGGAGTGGAGCTGGAATTCCTGGCTTCCCATTCCAAAAATACACATCTGGAATGTCTGCTCTGTCACACCCTGCCAGGGCAGCAACACAGGGCTCAGAGGTACCCACAGCCTTCCCATGTCCCTGTCTCTGCTGGGCTGTTAAAAACTCTCCTCTCTCCAGCAACAACAGAGTCCCATGTCTCCTGTCCCCTCCCCAGGGCAATGCAGCATCCTGCCCTGCCACGAGGAGGACAGACACAACTCATCACACCCTGTCGGCAGGCCCAGCAGAGCCCCCCCAAAGACCTGAGGCCAGACACAACTCATCACCCCCTGTCGGCAGGCCCAGCAGAGCCCCCCCAAAGACCTGAGGCCAGACACAACTCATCACCCCCTGTCGGCAGGCCCAGCAGAGCCCCCCCAAAGACCTGAGGCCAGACACAACTCATCACCCCCTGTCGGCAGGCCCAGCAGAGCCCCCCCAAAGACCTGAGGCCAGACACAACTCATCACACCCTGTCGGCAGGGCCAGCAGAGCCCCCCCCAAAGCCCGGAGGACAGACACAACTCATCCCCCCCCGCCAGCAGGCCCAGCAGAGCCCTCCCCACACAACCCAGGACAAGCTAAAGCCTCAAACGCTGTGGGCGCGTTTGAGCAGGGGGTGCAGCCATGGGTGCAGGACAGAGGGGCAGCAGGACAGAGGGGCAGGGGCCCCGGGACTCCCTCCCTCCCTCCCTCACTCACCGTGGGGCAGCTCCGTCAGGTGCGGTGCCGCGTGGCTGCGGAACAGTTCCCAGCTGAAGTCATCGTCCTGGCCCTGCCCGTACTCGCACTGCGCCGCCGCGCCGTCCTCCTCGAAGGTGCAGCCACCTGCAGACACACGCATCCGTCAGACCCTGCTCCCTCCCAGCAGCCCTGCCCACCCCCCAAAATGCAGGGGGATCCCACGTGCACCCATGAGAGAGAACGAGGCTTTGTCTGCCGCGTGTCCCCATCTCTGTGTGCCCACCAGTGAAACGAGCTGGCAGGTCCCAGCTCCCGGGGAGGTCTCAGGAGCAGGATGCAGCTCCAAGCTTCCAGCTTTGCAACCTGGGCTGCTGGGAGGTGTCCCTGCCCATGCAGGGGGTTGGGACTACATGACCTTTAAGGTCCCTTCCGACCCAAACCAGTCTGGGATCCTGGGATTCCCAGCAGCCAGTCACCCAGCAGGGGTTTCTCCCAGGAAAGAGGCAGAGCAGCAGCTGCACAAGGATTCACAAGACCCTGGCAGCTCCTGCAACAAAATTCCTGCTCTGCCCTGAGCCCCCCAAGTGCTCCCATGTGCTCTGACCCCGAGCTCCTGGGGGTCCATCCGTTGCCTGACACAACAGCGCCAGGTCTCAGCCAGGATGTCCAACAACAACGCCCCTATAAACACATTCCTGCCCCCCCCCCCCACACCCCACGCCGGCCCTCATGAGACGCTCCACCTCA
>NW_009951813.1:372537-373776 GCF_000747805.2 Chaetura pelagica | reverse complement strand
CCCTTAACCCCCCCCACCAGTGGCCCCCCACCCCCAGGTCTGGCTTTGCCCAGGGAGCCACTTCTGGCTGGTTCATTAACACTGACCCATTATCCCATTAAACCCAGGGATTACCCCCAGACCAGGGCCCCAGCGCTAATTAATCGAAAGCCCTGAGCAAGCAGCACCAACAAAGGCAAACATCCCCTAATGGGCCAGCACAAAAGCAGAGCCAGGCCTGGAGATCATTTCTTCTGCTTTATTTTTCCCCCTATTTCATCCCCAAATTACATCAGTAATTCCCCCCATCCCCAGGGATTTGCCAGTTAACGGCCTCACTGCTGCTGGTGTGGGTTGTGCCTCCCAGTGCTGGGGGTGCACAAACACATCACTTGGCCAAACACAGGTCCAAAAACTGGGAAAAAAGCCCAGAAAATGATAATTCCCAACTCTTTCACATATATAAAAACACATTTAGGGCTGTTTCCCCCTTTTACACTCATTCCCTAAAGCACCAGGGTACATTCCAGCTCCATCACCACGGGGTGGTTTGGTTATTTTTCCTCCTAGAACCACAAGAAGCTGCTTTTCTGTGTTGTTTTTTTTTTGTCAAGAAAAACCAAAAACCAAAAGCAAATTCTCTTCTATTCATATTCCTGGGGGCACCCAGAGCTCCCAGCTTCCTTAAAAATCCTTCCCAAAATGGAGTGTCTGCCCAACCCACACAGGGATGTGCCCCCGCACCACAGACCCTGGTTCTTTTGGCTCTCACCAGCAGACACGTCACATTTTAAGGAGTTTGCAACTTGGCTTCTCAGAGGAGAAAAAGCACAAATCTGTCAAAATTCTCCAGGAAGGAAAGGGAAAAAAAAAAAAAAAAGGCACTTTTTTTTTTCCAAAATAAACCAAGTGTCAGAAACGAAGTGCCAAGTGATTTAAAGAAATAGGGGAAGGAAAAAAAAAGCCCAAGTGTTTCTTTCCAAGAGCTGCTGAAATGGGATATTCTGAGAGGGAGAAATTCATTCCTGGTGTTGGGGTTTTTTTTCTCTGAGAAACCAGAGCAGAGGAAACAAGCAACTCCTTTGCCCCAGATAAATTCCTTTGCCCCAATTCGTAGAATCCCAGGGTGGTTTGGGTTGGAAGGGATCTTCAAGACCATCTAGATCCAACCCCCTGCATGGGCAGGGACACCTCCCACCAGCCCAGGTTGCTCCAAGCCCCATCCAACCTGCCCTTCAACACTGCCAGGGATGGGGCAGC
>NW_009951813.1:364277-371824 GCF_000747805.2 Chaetura pelagica | reverse complement strand
AACCTCCATCTCCCCTCTTCCAGTTTTCATCCATCCCCCCTTGCCCTCTCCCTCCCTGCCCTTGTCCCAAGTCCCTCCCCAGCTTTCCTGGAGCCCCTTCAGGCACTGGAAGCTGCTCTAAGATCTCCTCAAGAGATCTTATTATTCCAAGCTCCTCACAACGCCGGGGGAGATGTAACCCCCCCTCTCCAAGGCTGCATCTCCCTCACATCCACCTGCCGTCCCAGCACAGCCACCACCTGATCCTGTGCCTCAGTTTCCCCACTGCTCCCTCACACCAAGGCTGGATCCTCGGCCACCCGCCAGACACTGCCCAGGCTCCAGAAGCTTAAAATGCAATTAAGTGGAGTAGGTATTTTGCTGGCAGAAGCACAGCTGGCCGAGCCCATCCATCTCCCTCCTCAGACAGGTTTATTGTTCTGGCTTCTCCCTGCACGAGTGTTCCCTCCCGTCCCCAGAACGAAGGCGGCTCCACCAGCCACCCCACCTCAGCAACACATCTGTGATTTGTATCCACAGGAGGAATAAAACCAAAAAGGGTTTTGCAAAGCCCTGGTTTCCATGAGCTATGGGATGCTTTGGGCACCGTCTCTCCCCACCCAAGGGCAGGGCTGGGGGGAAGCTTGTCCTCCAACCCCTTTCCTCCCCCCTGCCAAGATTAATAAGGACATAAGAAATAAAAGTCCAAGGGGGAAAACCCAGAAGGGCTTGAGAAAAATTTAAGAAGAGGTCGCTTGAAGGATTCCCCAGGAAGCTGGGTACCAGTGCCATCCAACATCCCTCCTGGATGCCCAGGGATGGAAAGGAGGAAAGCAAGGTGGGGAGGGGAGGGGGGGGAAGGAACGAGGCATTCAAGAGGGAGGAAAAGACCAGACAACCAAGCACAAGGCTTGGCACCTAATTCCATCTCTGTGGCCAGCAGGGACCGTGGGCTCCTGCCCACCAGCCAGGTGCTCTTCCATCCACCGAGTCAATCCTGTCCTCACCTCAAAGTTAATGACACACTTAAACCTGTTTAACCTTCTGCACAGGCTTCTCTTTTATTTTATCAAGCAGCCTTGGAAAGGCTCCTGCAGCAAAGGGGGGGCCTGGGGTGACACCCTCCTGTACCCCCAGGGGTAACACCACCACACAGACCCCTCTGGGCATCATGGGATGGGGATGCTACACAAATAACACACTTAAAAGGGGAAAAGCTTTCAAAAAAATAAAGTAAGGGGTTATACCCAAACTTAAGCAAGCACAGGCTTCTCAGAGCTATGAAATTTGGGATGGCAGCCCAGGACTCCTGCTCCAGGATAAGGCAAAGCCAACTGATGGGAAAGAAGTCCAATTTGCTCCTGTTTTGGCTTAGCCAGGACAGGATTAGCCCCAAGGTCACCTCTGGGGTGCAGCACCTTGAAGGCACAAGCCCCCAGCACCACATAGAGCTCAGGCACCAGACAGGAAAGCTAATGCAGGTCACCTTTTGGAATCAGGGTTAAGTTTTTCATCCCCACCCTTTTCCTGCAGCTCCTGCCCCCATCCCAGGTAATTATCAGCAGGACATCAGGACTTGGTACCACAGGACACACCAGACACCCCCTGGCTCCTGAGCCCCATGTGAATACCCTCTGCAGCAAACCAGGGCTGTGACCCAGCACACAGGGATGCAGGGAAGGGGTGTTTCCCAGCCCCACATCTCTCACTCATCCCCAGGAGCAGGGACAGAGCTGGAAGCCACACCAAGTCACCCAGCCCCAGACTGTCACCCCAGGCCTCCCTTCAGCCCATCAGACAGATGTTCCTTCACTGCACCAAGCTCATCACACAGGGTCAGGGCTAATGGTGCTGCTGCAACGGAGGAAACTGAGGCACACAGGTGATTTGGCCAAGTCCCACAACACCAGCAGCCTGGCTTCATCCCCTGGGAAGGGCAGGAAGCCCAGGGAGCTGGGGTTTGCTGGGATACAGGAGCTCAGTCCAGAGGATGCCAGGGTGATGCCAGCCCTTCCCTGCAGAGCAGCTCCCACCTCCCACAGCCCAGCTGCTATTTAAAGGCAGTTTCCTCCACATGCTCCTACAGGAACGTGCCCTGGGCAGGAAATGCCAGGAGCCACTTTCCTCAAGGCACCAGCAGAGGCAGAGAACACAGTGCAATTCATCTCAAATGAGATGTATTTATGAACCAGCAAGGTCTTGTAGGCACCACAGCACAGGATCCCAGACAAGGTTAGTACTGGATAAGGGCTCAGAAATCCCAGTTCCATCCTGGGGGGCTCAGACTCCCTGGGGAATGAGGTGACCTAGGGGTCTGGGACTCACTTGGGGAGTGCAGCACTGAGGCACCCAGCCCAGCAAGCCCAGGTAGAACAGGTCCTGGGCTGCAGGAATTGAAGGTAAGACCCTGGCCCAGGTTACCCAGGGAAGCTGTGGCTGCCCCATCCCTGGCAGTGTTGAAGGGCAGGTTGAATGGGGCTTGGAGCAACCTGGGCTGGTGGGAGGTGTCCCTGCCCATGCAGGGGGTTGGATCTAGATGATCCTTAGGGTCCCTTCCAACCCAAACCATTCTATCATCCTATGATTTAAAAGAAGCAGCGCTTCATTGCAGAGAAAAACACAAGGATGGGAATGCAAAAAACAAAGTCAGGTTTTATTTTCTCACAGAAGAGCTGGGTGGGTCACTGTCAGCAACTGGCTGAGGAGTCACTTGAAGATCCATTCCTTAAAAAGGTCCTTCCAACTCAAACCATCCCATGATTCCATGCAGCATCCCAGCACCCACAGAGATCCTGGGCACCCCCTCAGCTCCATGGCCAAGCCCAAACCCCCCAAGGTTTGGGGCTCAGCAGCAGGATCACCCCTTCTGGTCCTGAACTTTAAACGCCCCCTTAGCTGCACTTTGCACACTCACAGGGCACATGTGCAACAGGCACCTGCAAATGTTTTTGTGCATTACACACCCAGGAGATGACAATAAACAGGCCCCTGGTCCCCTCTTCTGCAAAACAGTTGGGTTTGTTTTTTAAATCCTGATTTCCTGGCCCTGATAAAAGCTGATTAGAAGAATGAGACCCTGGCCCAGGTTACCCAGGGAAGCTGTGGCTGCCCCATCCCTGGCAGTGTTGAAGGGCAGGTTGGATGGGGCTTGGAGCAACCTGGGCTGGTGGGAGGTGTCCCTGCCCATGCAGGGGGTTGGATCTAGATGATCCTTAGGGTCCCTTCCAACCCAAACCATTCTATCATCCTATGATTTAAAAGAAGCAGCGCTTCATTGCAGAGAAAAACACAAGGATGGGAATGCAAAAAACAAAGTCAGGTTTTATTTTCTCACAGAAGAGCTGGGTGGGTCACTGTCAGCAACTGGCTGAGGAGTCACTTGAAGATCCATTCCTTAAAAAAGTCCTTCCAACTCAAACCATCCCATGATTCCATGCAGCATCCCAGCACCCACAGAGATCCTGGGCACCCCCTCAGCTCCATGGCCAAGCCCAAACCCCCCAAGGTTTGGGGCTCAGCAGCAGGATCACCCCTTCTGGTCCTGAACTTTAAACGCCCCCTTAGCTGCACTTTGCACACTCACAGGGCACATGTGCAACAGGCACCTGCAAATGTTTTTGTGCATTACACACCCAGGAGATGACAATAAACAGGCCCCTGGTCCCCTCTTCTGCAAAACAGTTGGGTTTGTTTTTTAAATCCTGATTTCCTGGCCCTGATAAAAGCTGATTAGAAGAATATGGAAAGCAGCTCCATTAGAATTCTCGCCAGTAGTTTGTTTTGCTTCTCCAGATCATTTTAAATATTGCATTTAATAGAAAAATAATTTGCTCAGCTGTAAGAAACATCAATTTGCAACTTGAAGCCTTGTATATTAGCCAAAGAAGCTAATGTGTAAACATTAGCAGCTCCAGTAACGCGTGGGGTTCAGCCAATGCAATTCCAGGGAGAGAGCAGCCAGATATTAAGACAGAGGATTTGCATAATAAGTCACTTAAGCCTGATAACCTCAGTGTTTGGAAAGTGCAGGACTAGGAGAACAGTATCAGTCTACCAGCAACTAGAGAAGACATAAATCTGGGGGTTTGGGGCCTGTTAAAAGGCTTTATGGTTTTTAACTGCAGGTCCCTGTGGAGGTGTTAACACCTCCTGCAGTGAGTGCTCAGCTCCAGCCCCAGGAGGCTCCAAGGGACCAACATGCAATGGGACAGGGGGGACTGGGAGATGTTGATGAGCTACAGGCAGCCCCAAACCTGGGGGAAACAAATATAAGTGGGAAATACAGCTCTGAAGGGTTTGCAAGCTTGAGCAAGGCCCAAGTGCATCATGCATCAGCTTATCGTGAAGTTGCATTTCAAAGCAAAGTGAGATTAATTCATTTTGCCAGTCAAGTCCTTCTTTGGGGAACACCCAGCTGCAAACTGCAGCTCTCCTTCCCTCCCAGCCCCACAGCAGCTCCTGGAGGGATCAGGAACCAGGGTGCTGCATCACCCCGATGAGGGTGCAACCAGACACTGCAACTCCTCAGCTGTCCTGCCCTGCTGCTGAGGGGCACAAGCCAAGAGGTTTTAGCCCCACAGCTGGAGCAGACACATGGATTTAACTGTTCCCTGTCCTGGTTAAACCTTGACACAAAGCCTGGATCCATCTGGTGCTGCTTCCAGGGGAAAGATCCACATAGTTCCTGTTATTTACACGCAGGTTGGGTGAGGACCTGCAGCACAGAAACACCCTCAAGTCCCCAGGCCAGGAGGCCACCAGCCTGACAGATGCTTTAAACAGAGGTTTGAAGGTGGTGATGAGGGTGAGGTGGAAAATGCAGCCCCACCAGCTCAGCTGCTGGAGGCAGGGGCTCAGCCAAACACTTTACTACTAAATGAGGGGAACAGGAGGTTCACAGCACAGGCAGCAGCCACCATGAGGGGAATAAAAAGCAGCCCTGTGCCCAGGGAGAAGTGTGCTGGACCAAGCCATGCAAAGGTGGGGACATGGTTAATGAGCACACAACACCCATCAGGATGGTTTTACCAGTCCCCAGGTTGGGCTCAGCCACCCATCATCAGTGCTGGCTCAAGCCCCCATCCATCCCCAGGCCAGGGTAAAAACCAGCAGCTCCAGCAAACCCTCCCCCAGCATCCCAGTGCCCCCTCTTTTCACCAGATCACCTCCCCTGTTCCCCAGGTGCAGGCACCCTGCAGACACCAGGTACAAAAGCAGCTGGGGCTCAGGGACAGCCCCTTGTGAATCCAGAGTCCCAGGAGCTTGCAGAAGCCTTTCCTCAACAGCTTGTTTATGGCTTTTAATTCCTCCCCTTCCTCACTGGCAGCACCAGCCACAAAGCCAGGTTTGCTTTGCAAGCAGTGAATAAATAAATAGGAATCACGTTTCCTGTATTTCTGGAAAGCTGCTCCAAGTCCAACCCACTGCCTTTATTTTCACAGGTCCTATAAAAACTCAGCCGAGTTGCAGGAAGGGACCCACCCCCTGCAGCTCTGAGGGGCAGGGACCAGGCACATCATGGTGCCTCTGCACTGCTAAGACCTGGCAGACTCAGTGCATGGAACCCCTGGACTTGAGTCCACATCCCCCAAAAACAAAACCCTGAGTTTGGTCACACAAGGTGAACTCACTGCAGGAGGGATTCCACCCCTCCCACATCCCAACTCCTTCCTTCCATCCTCCCCAGTTGCTCCCACACACAGGGACCCCACTCCCCAGCAGCACCCCAAACCCCCATTCCCTCCCTCTGCCCCCACCCTGCCAGGGCCTGTCCCCCCCTTCCAGGCAGGGGGAGGCATCACCCAGCCTGGAGCCCCCCAGGGCTGGATTTGCAGCAGCCCCTGGGATGCAGCACCCACCCACCCCACAGCCCAGAGGAAGGTTCAGCACCCTCCATCCAGCTCCAGGGGATGGAAAACAGCTGCCAAGCAGGGAGCAATGCTGCAGCCTGGGCAGGGGGGCTTTGCACCCCCTCCAAGCCCCTCAAAACCTCCCTCAGCACACAGAACATCCCACTCCTCTGCCATCACTAACACCCAAAGGCTCATCCCCAGCAATTCCCCCACCACCACCACCATTAATTTCTTCCCTGTCTCCTGCAGCTCCAGGTAAAACCACTGCACTAAAAACCTCTGGGATTGCACTTAATTAAGCAGCAATAACTGAAAAATTCAGTGTGGCTCATGGGTGGTCAGAGAAGAGACCTCACAGGGGTGCTAAAAGTGCCTCCAGCACCCACATGTAGCACCTTGCACCCTCTCCCTGCAGGCACCCTGCCCAGCCAGCTCCCATTCCCAACTGGCTGTAGCCACAGAACCCAGCCCAAGCAGGGCAGTCCAGCCATCCCATAGGAAGAAAGGCAGGAAAAGGCCCCTCATCCCAAAAGATGCTCTTCAGAACCAAGCAAGGTGAGCAGCAGGTCCCTGGACAGGAGCTGGGTATGATAATAAGTTCAATTAAGAGAAACAGCAACAGCCCAGCCCAGAGATGTGCTGCTTTAGTCTGATATTGTTATAATCAAAGGCAAGGAGGCTGATTGCTGGCTGTGGGAAAATCAATGGGACATTATCACTCAGCAGACAGCTGAAAATACTGCAAAACAAAAAGCAGAAATGGGAAAGTCCTTGGGAAAAGACTCAGGCAGATATTGACCAACCCCCCCACTGCATCCCCCTCCCCAGAGGGAGAGAGGCCAGAGCCTGCCCTGGCACTGGGAAGGCTTCACAAGTCCCTCTCTGGGCTGCTCCTTCCCTCAAAACATTCTGGGAATCTCCAGCAGCCACCTCCATGGGCCCCAGCACCCCTGGAATTGCAGAGCCAGATACCCCAGGGGGGACTTCAGGGTGACCAGGGATCACCCACCTCTGCTAACTCAATTAGCCACATCACAGCACCTAGAGATGATGTGAGGAACATTTCTTCTGCTAATTACAGAGAACATGAATGTGCCTCTGCTGTCCTGGGGTTAGGAGCTTTGCATGACCCAGGAGCTGGAACAAGGGGCTGTGGAGCTGTGGGTCCTTGTCTCCACAAGGTTGCCAGGGACAGGGCTTTGGAGGAGACTCCATCCTTGGGCAGATCTGCTTGGACTTGCTGTCAGGATTTAAGAGCCCTGCTCCTGAACCTTCCGCCACCACAGCTCAAGATTCAGGGGGAAACTGAGGCACCAGGGCAGCACAGCATGGGGAGGGGACTGCACCCCAAAGAGCTCTGCAGAAAGCCCCAAAACCAAAGGAGCTCCACAAGGCACCTCCAAATCCATCCAAACAAGATGTCCAGAACCCATTTCTCCTCCTGCCCCCACTTCCATGAACAAGCAGCCATGATGCTCCATCCCCTCTGGCCAACAGGAGGAAAAGTCATTTCCACCATCTCCTGTCAAGACAGTGAGGAGACCCCCAGGAGCTGAGCCCCCCCACTGAAGAGGGGCTGGGCTGCAGCAATGGTCTCATCTCCTCCCCCCAGACCAGCTACCACTTGCCTCCTGGTGACATCTGCCTCCCGGTGACATCCAGCCACTGACGACCCAACCCCAGGATAAAGCTTCCTCCTCAGCTGGGCTAATTGGG
>NW_009951813.1:363252-363888 GCF_000747805.2 Chaetura pelagica | reverse complement strand
AATCAGCTCCCCAGGCTGCAGCACCCAGGGGCTGCCACAGCTTGTCCCCAGACACAGGCATTTGCAGGCACACAGAGTGGCCGTGGGGACAGTGGCCTCGTTAAGACACATCAGGTCATCAGTGTCCCCTTGTCCTTGGAGAGCTCAAAGCATCTCAGCCAAGCTGCTGTGTCCACCCAACAGCCCTGATTAACTTAAAGATGTCCAGAAAGGTCTGATCCACATGGGGGGTTCCAGGAAATCAAAGCAGTTTGCTGGGTTATGTAGGGGTCCCCAAACCAAGGGGGTGCTGCAGTGGGGCAGAGCCCAGCACCAATCCTGTGCCAGCCCCACACAGCCAAGGCTGCACCAGCACAGCCACCATCCTGCTGTGGGCAAGACTCTTTTTTTTTCCAAGCCAAACCAAAAATATCAACAAAAACAGTGGATGACAACAAAAAAATACTCCGAGATCTGCTCTGGCTCCGCAGCCCGTTCACACCCCCCAGCTGCAGCAAGGGTGCAATGCTCCATCCCTGCAGCATCCCTGCCTGGGAGGGGGGGCTCTGCCCAGCCCCCTGCCCACCCCCAGCCTCAGCCCACCCCTAGGGGAGCAGATAGAGGGGTCCCCAGGCAAGGGGGTGCACCCAAGTGTCC
>NW_009951813.1:360953-363169 GCF_000747805.2 Chaetura pelagica | reverse complement strand
ACCACTAGACCAGGCTGCACAAAACCTCATCCAACCTGGCCTTAAAAACCTCCAGAGATGGGGCATCAACAACCTCCCTGGGCAACCCATCCCAGTTCCTCACCACCCTGAGAGTGAAGAATTTCTTCCTAATATCTAACCTCAATCTCCCCTCTCCCAGTTTAAAGCCATCACCCCTTGTCCTCTCACTATCTCCTCTGATGAATGAAGGGCCCAGCAAGCAGGAGCACCATTCCCAAGCTGGAAACACCAGCTCCAAAAGGCAGCTGATGCATGAGCCCCCTGTGCCAGCAGCAGAGGGGTGGGCAGAGCTGTCCCCACAAGCAGGGACTCTGCCTTTGCTTCCCAGCAGCTGGAGCAGAGCTGGACTTTGGATTTTAATCCAAGCAGAGGGTGTAGGAGCAGCCACTCCCAGAGCCAGGAAAGGAAACAGCTCAGAAAACACCGAGGGAAGTCCTTCCAGCATCTGCCAGCTCTCCTCCTCTTCACCCAGCAAAGACAAAGCAGGTCCCATGGCCCCAAAAATCACACCCCCCCCAAGAGTCAGGGAAGGTCAGGACATTCCAGGCTAGCACCTCCCTCCCCACCACCCACATCCATCCCAACCAGTGGCAGCCCCTGCCAGCCCACCTGCAGCAGAAAGGAAAAGCTCCCCAGCCAGGACACAGTTATTTTAAGGCTGCCAACAAGGAGGCAATTAGCTCCAGGGAACTAATTGCTGAGAATTTTCCTTATCCAAAGAGGAAAGTCTCCTCTTCCACCAAGTACAGGGAAGGGGGTATCCAGCCTGGAATGGGAGAGAAGGATCCAAGGAAAGCCACAAAACAAATCCCAAGTCATTGTCAGGGAGAAGAGGAGGTTTGGGAATCTTGACATTTAATCACACAGTAACTAAAGGTTCCCAGACATGCCTAATAAGACAATTATAGTGCATGTTAATAATAGATTATTAAAAAGTTTATTTATGGAGGTCTGAGCAGGCAGATGGCAGGGCTGTCACTAAGGCTCTGTCCTACCTCCCAGCTCCCAGCAGGAAGAAAGGATTTACCTGCCTCTGCCTCACAGCCCCTCATCCTTAACCGCTCACAGCTGCTGAAAGCCAAGCAGCAAATCCCTGGAGGGGCTGCACCCAGGAAAGGCTTTTTATGGGGTGCTCAGGGCTCTCAGCAGAGCCAGGATGGGTTGTTCCCCGTGGAAAAGCTCCATCCTGGGTGCAGTCGGGGGGAAAACCAACATCAACAGGCAGCAGGGAAGCTGTCACTGCCAGGGTAGGGGTCAAAGCCACCAACAACCATCTGCCTTTGTCTTCCAGGAGGCATCTTTGCTCTCCAGGGGTGCTGATCCTGCTGGCTTTGCTCCGGGAAAGCTCTGGCTGGGAAGCTGGAATGGGGCTGGTTTGTCTTAGTTTGGATAACAGAAAGAAAAATGTGCAGTGCTGGCCAGGAGGTGACTCACCAGGATCCCTGTTCCCAGAGCCAGGGCAGGTCCAAGCACCCGGAGGAAAAACATGGAACAATAGTTGTGAAGGAAAAGGAGGGCAAAAATGATGCAAATGCAACTGGAAGTGCTGGGGGCCACGGGTATTGCCAGCCTGCACCATGGAGCTGTGGATACTGAGACAGAGGAACTGGTCCATCCAGGAGCATCACTCACAGCATCCCTAAATTCTGCTTCACCCCCCCAAACTGCAAAGGTCCATCAAGATCCAGTGCACAGAAAGGGGATACAGGAGATCCAAAGGCTTGGGAGCAGGAAACCTCCATCCTGGGCACACTTGGGTTCATCAGCTTGAGTGGAATTTTCTGGAGCACCCCCTGGAGCATCCCCAGGACCTTGGGGGTGTTCACACTGTCTGGGAACTCTGGGAAAAGCCATGACATTCCCGGGCATTAAACACACACCTACAGGAACAAGCAAGAGAAAGAGGCTCTTCCCCAGCTTGGAAGAACAAGCAGAGGGGGTGGAAAAAAAAATAATCCAAGGCTGAAACAAGCTAACAAGGAAAAGGATCCTGCAGGTTTTGTGTGCCTGGCGAAGGCAGGGTGGGGAGGAACAAAATGCCCTGGCACTGGAGAGCCCACGGGCAGCCAAGTGGAAGGAAATAAACACCGGGCAAAGCGCTGGGAAGAGCAGGATCAGGCGCCCAAGCAGAAAGAGGGGACGGGCACGGACACCGGTACCGGCAGCACCTGGGGACAGTGCCCTGCCCCTGGCCC
>NW_009951813.1:360081-360506 GCF_000747805.2 Chaetura pelagica | reverse complement strand
ACAGCCCCAGGGGGGTCACACAGGCTGGGAGCAACTTGTCGGTGAAGTTTTGGGGTGAATGGGTGCGGCAGAGGGGCACGGAGCCGAGACCTTTTTGGGGAGTGGGAGAGGCAAAAGCAGGGGGAAGGAGCTGAGCGTTCCCTGCCTGTTCCCGGCTGGAGCAACGGGAAAGGCTCCGTGTTTTTAACTGCAAACGAGCCCAGCGAGGAGAGGACGGGCTGGCACATCACAGCGGGGACAACTCGCAGGTGAGAGCACAGGGGGGGGACTCGGTGGGTTTAGGGGGGCAGCGAGTGCCCGTCACCCCCAGCCCGGCCCCCTCCAGCACGACACAGACAGCTCCACCGCCCCCCAAATCCTAAAGGAACCGCCGAAGTTTGCAGGCTCCGGGAAGGAACGAGGAGCATCCCGAGCCTCGGGGGGGT
>NW_009951813.1:352590-354055 GCF_000747805.2 Chaetura pelagica | reverse complement strand
CGCGCTGCCAGCGGCGATGAAAGGCGCCTTGTTCTCCACACCCAAATGTTCTCCCAAAGCCTTGGAGCAAGGAAGGGGCTGGAGGGGTTGGGGGGAGGGGGGGGCTTTACATCAGTTTCCCAGTGTGATCCCTCCTGGGGTCACCCAGCCCCGCGCTGGGAAACTTGGAAGGCGAAGGGAATGAGGTTGGGAATATTGGGATTTATGGGGGTTTTTTAACCCAAAATCGTGCTCTGGATTTAAGTGCCCCCCTGATATGGTGCAGCCCTGCCCTGCCACACCAGGCAGCACCTGGGGGGAGGAGGGGGACAAGGGGGTGGCACCTGGTGGCACTGAGCCCCCCGTGAGTCACAGAACAATCTTAGGGGTTGGAAGGGACCCCGGAAGATCCATCTAATCCAACCCCCGACCCCCTGGGAAGCTCCTGGTCCTGGAGGAGGGACAGCACCTCCCACCAGCACCCAAATCCTTGCTCCAGGTTCAGCTCAGCCCCGGGAATTCTGCTTCTCCATGTCGGGCTGGCTCTTTTCTTCAGGGTCAAACCCAATCCTGGGAAACGCTTCCCCGGGAAAACCACCCCTGGAGACAGTTCTTGGGGTACAGGTGAGGAACCAGGCACCCCAGCAGTGTCTGCAGCCCTGAAGAAGCACTGCCGTGGTGCAACTTCAGCTCCAAGAGGAATCTGTCCTCAGAGCTGAGGAGCTTTTTGCCGAGTGGGCACCCACAGGTGGGTGCTCCCCGGGGATGAGAGGACCCCAGAATTCCCTGGAAAACTCAGGATGCACCAGCTAAATCAGAGCTGCAAAGAGCAGCCTGGTACAAGGGGCCTTCCTCTTCACTGGAGGAGGAGGAGGATGGGAGGAAGGCCACAGAGGGCGGGTGTGAGGGTGTTGGGGGCATTTGGGGCAGCCTGGGAGCAGGTCCTGGTCTGGGGACAGTCCTGTCTCTGTGGCTCTGGGCTCCCTGTCCCTATAGCTCTGTGCCCCCTGTCCCTGTGGCTCTGTGTCCCCTGTCCCTGTGGCTCTGGGCTCCCTGTCCCTGTGGCTCTGTGTCCCCTGTCCCTGTGGCTCTGTGTCCCCTGTCCCTGTGGCTCTGTGTCCCCTGTCCCTGTGGCTCTGTGTCCCCTGTCCCTGTGGCTCTGTGTCCCCTGTCCCTGTGGCTCTGTGTCCCCTGTCCCTGTGGCTCTGTGTCCCCTGTCCCTGTGGCTCTGTGTCCCCTGTCCCTGTGGCTCTGTGTCCCCTGTCCCTGTGGCTCTGTGTCCCCTGTCCCTGTGGCTCTGTGTCCCCTGTCCCTGTGGCTCTGTGTCCCCTGTCCCTGTGGCTCTGTGCCCCCTGTCCCTGTGGCTCTGAGCTCCCTGTCCCTGTGGCTCTGTGTCCCCTGTCCCTGTGGCTCTGTGTCCCCTGTCCCTGTGGCTCTGTGCCCCCTGTCCCTGTGGCTCTGTGCTCCCTGTCCCTGTGGCTCTGTG
>NW_009951813.1:349487-351591 GCF_000747805.2 Chaetura pelagica | reverse complement strand
CCCCTGTCCCTGTGGCTCTGGGCTCCCTGTCCCTGTGTCTCTGTGTCCCCTGTCCCTGTGGCTCTGTGTCCCCTGTCCCTGTGGCTCTGTGCCCCCTGTCCCTGTGGCTCTGGGCTCCCTATCCCTGTGGCTCTGTGTCCCCTGTCCCTGTGGCTCTGGGCTCCCTGTCCCTGTGGCTCTGTGCCCCCTGTCCCCTACCCAGAGCCCCCTGTTGGTGCAATCGGAATGAAGGAATCTGCTGGCAACAGGTGGCTTTGCTGACAGCCTGGGGACACTGCAGGTCCTTGGGGACACTGTCCTGACCTGGGGACACTGCACAGCCTGAGGACAGAGCACAGCCTTGGGGACACTCTGGGGATGAAGGGGACATGTCACACCCCACCATCATCACCCAGGACCCTTGTGCAGCAGTAGGTAAGGAGGGATGAAGGGAAGCAGGGAGGAAGGAAAGACAGACAGACAGACAGACAGACACTGCTCCACGCAGGAACAGGGATGGAGCCAGTGACCACCCACCTGGGCCAAGCTCCATCCCACCCCCAGGGTGCAAATTCCAACCTCATTCCCCCCTACAAACACCTCCCTGAGTGAGAGCTGGGGGGTTGTGGGGCAGTGAACCCTCAGCACCCTGCAGGATGAGCCCCCAGCTCCCCAGCCCTTCCCCTGCCTCGTTTCCCCACTGCCATCCCCCCCTCCCAGTGCCTTGCAGGAGCAATTGAGTTAAAATGAAGTAATCACTCCCCAAGTACAGTCATTTGCAGGAAAAATACAGGCCTGGCATGATTGCAAACGTTCTGACTGAAACCATCCCTCCCATCCAGAGGATAAATGTTTTCAGCTCCAAGGTGTTCAGAGACAGAAGCCTCAAATGCAGCCCTCACAGCCTCCCCACATCTCTTGGGTTCCCCCAGGCTGGGGGTAAAATGCTGGGGTTTGGGACTTTCACAGCTTTTTTTTTTTTTTAATCCTCCTCTGGGGGGGAGAGTTTCTCTCAGTTATCTTGGTGAAAAGGCAGATGCAGGGAGAGGGGCTGCCCTGAGCCCTCACCCCAGCACCCACAGGATGCAGCTGCAGCAGCCACCACCCTCACCCAAACCAGCCAGACACTCATCTCCACACTGACCAGGGTTTTCCATGTCAAACCCCTTCCATTTTTAATTTCTCTTCACTGGTTTTTTGCTGCCAGCACCAGAACTCCCCATTTCCCCCGTTAAACCCCAGGGCATCAAACCTGGTGGTGCCTTCCCCACCCTTTGCAGAGCTACAGGGACATGACCCCCAGCAGCCTGCATTGAAATTTAGCCAATTTCACCCCCTAAATTTTAAATTCTGCTCTTTACAACCCCCCCTTTTCTCTTTACATCAATCCCTCTTCCCCCTCCCCTCCTTTCTTTTTCTCTCCCTCCACCTATTACACCCCCAGCCAGTTCTTTCTCTCTGATAAGTCTCTGCTATTTTCTCAAATCACCTGCCTTTTACTAATGCCAAAAGTCCTTCTCCTTCTTTTGTAACAGACCAAATAGGTTCTCTCATCCCACTGCTCTTCTCCCAGTCTGCCCAGCTCCGAGTGGTCAGACACCCAGTGCAGTGTCGTGGTCAGATGTAATGGGGTTATTAGATGAGTTATCACAGCCTGAATGGATGAAATAACTTCTGTATCTTCGTCCAAATAAACCTCCCTATTCTTCTTCAACACAACGAGTGAACAAGTGTTCTCAGAGCCAGGAAAATGTTAGAAGGTGTTATTTGGAGCCCTGACCTCCCTTGCCAACCTGCCTCCTGGTTTGGCCTCGGGGGGTGCTGGGGTTTCTCCTGGGAAAACTGGGAAGCCCAAGGATCAGCACCCAACATCCAGAGCTAAATCCTCACCAGGGTGCTGCTCCAACAGTGGGTTTTTTGAGGGCTCAGGGGCACAGCCTCACAGGTGCCCCACACGGGCCTGGGTTTGAGGACCATATCCAGCCAGAAAGCTGCTGTTTTCTCAGCCCAGCTGCTGACAGAGAGGAGAAGCAGAGCTCAGCTTCCTCAGGCTGCCCCTGCTGGAGCTGCCCCTGCTGGAGCTGCCCCTTCTTGATCTGCCCCTCCGTGATCTGCCTCTTCTTCA
>NW_009951813.1:346488-349475 GCF_000747805.2 Chaetura pelagica | reverse complement strand
GCGCCGGCCCCTGTTGAGGCTGTCCTTCTTCCAGCTGCCCCTGCTGGAGCTGCCCCTCTTGGAACTTCCCCTCCTACAACTGCCCCTGCTGGAGCTGCCTCTCCTGGAACTTCCCCTCCTGGAGCTGCCCCTCTTTGATCTGCCCCTGCTGGAGCTGCCCCTCTTTGATCTGTCCCTTCTTGAGCTGCCCCTGCTGGAGCTCGATGCCATCTTCCCACATTTGTGGGAAAAATGGGTCCTGCACTTGGGTCACAACAGCCCCAGGCAGTGCTCCAGCTTGGGGAAGAGCAGCTGGAAAGCTGCAAAGAGGAGAAGGATCTCGGAGTATTATTGATCTGATAATAATGATATTTATAGTAATTTATAGCCATTTCTTAAAGGTACAGTAATTATAATATTAAAATGATAATATCATAGAATCCCAGACTGGTTTGGGTTGGAAGGGACCTTAAAGATCACCCAGTCCCACCCCCTGCATGGGCAGGGACACCTCCCACCAGCCCAGGTTGCTCCAAGCCCCATCCAACCTGCCCTTCAACACTGCCAGGGATGGGGCAGCCACAGCTTCCCTGGGCAACCTGGGCCAGGCTCTCACCACCCTCATGGTGAAGAATTTCTTCTTCATATAAAATGTCTGTATTCTTATATGTATACATTGTGTATCTATATAATACTTACAGATATATATTTATAAATACGAATACATAACATTTGATACATTTTATAACATCTATTTTATATCTAAAATATTTATTTTACACATAAGAATAAACATATACATTGTGAATGGGGCTTAAAAGGGGAAAATAACAGCTGAGATGCTCCTGAGCCTTCTAAAAACCAAGTGCTGGGGACAGATCCAGCCCCAGGACCCTGCAAGGGACACAAGAGGATGGGGTGGTGACTGTGGTGACCAGGAAACAAGAAGGAGCAGTGGGATGTGCTCCCATCACCTGCCTTCCCCAGGGGCTGGTTTGGAGCCTCCCTTTCTCTGCTTGAAAAAAACCCAAACAATTATTTGATATTTGAATAGATTGGTTTTGCAAACCTTATCCTGTTGGTGCATCCCAGCCCTGGGATCCCACCCCAAAAACATCTGCAAGGGGGTTGGGTCTCCAGGAGGTCCAGAGGTGCTTGGATCACATCTGGCAGCTGTGGGAAGGTCACTGGGATGCAAACATGGATCATCACCCCCAAGAAAAACCCCTTCAGGGCAAGAGCTTCTGCCTGCTTCATGATTCCTAAGAGAACCTGACACATCTTCCACTTCAACACCAAAAAGGGGGAAAGCAAGGGATTATTAGTCTTCTTAATTAAAAAGCATGCTGATCTTGTAAGCAGTTAATTAATAACTCCACATTAACTTGATTAAGTATCAGGACAGCTCAGTGCACACTGGGCTTCTGGGATCAGGGCTGAACCCTTGTAAAGCAGGGGATAAATCCTCTGTCCCCAACAGGTCTTGAGGTTTGGGGGATCATATCCCTGCCAAATGTCACCTTGGGGTCACCCTGGTGTCACTCAGCTCATTCTCACCCAACCCCATCCCCATGTCTGCAAGAATAAACCCATTTTATTGGCAGCATTTTTGCTTTCCAGCCACGAGCAAGTAGGAAAAAGTCAAATAAATCCATGATAAATCACAGCTCATTAACAGTAATGGGGTTTTAAGGCAGAGGGGAGAACATTGTTCCTCCCCTGTACCCAGAGCACCCACTGGGTGCTCAGGAACTGTCTCCACTTTCTCCTCTCCCCACCCACTCCAAACCCTTCAGCTGCAAAATGGATTTTCAGGCATTTCTCCTAAGAGGGGGAAAAAAAAACAACAAAAAATTGCCATTTCAGAAGCTGAAGGAGTCATTCATCACCAGGAAGTTGGTGCTTCTTACAGGAGAAACAGGAACAGAATCATCACAAATTGTCTGCCACCCCCTGGTTTGCCAATGGATGCTTTGGGGAGGGGATGGAAAGGCAGCTCGTTACGGTGCTGTAATTAGTAATTAACCCACGTGGTGCAGAGTTTGGGCACCCACAAATGTCCCCACCACCCTCTCCCCTGCCCAAAGTGACCCCACCATGAAAAATCTTAAGCACTTCTGGCACCCTTGGAAAGCTGCTGGTTTCCAGGTGATTGAATTCCTATTATTTTATTGCTGGGATTTAGATGAAGATGCTGATTTAAAGTGACCACCTGGGCCTGGGTGGCTGCACCCCCTGCTCAGCCTGCTCCTTCCCAGAGGAAAAGGTGCTGCTGAGCCAGGGACGTGCTCAGGATCCCACCCAACCAGCAAGGTGGGAAAACCCTGGTTTGCCTTTGGTGGCTCTGAGCCCTTTCAAACTCACCACACGGATGGGGCACCCAGGAAGCTGCAAGAGCAGGGAGCAAATCCAGCCTTCCCTGTGGAATAACAAGGCGGTGCTGCCACTTAGAGCAGGAAAACGTGGCTGAAAATCCAGGGAAGCTTTTCATTCCTTGCTGTGCCCTGAGGCTGCCAGCACCTGGATCCCGGGGGGTCCAGCTCCTCCCTGGGGTTTGATCCATGGCAGGATCCATGGAGGAGGCTGGAAAGCAGCTCCCAAGCCCCAGGGTTGGCTGTGGATCCAACCTTCGTGTGTCCCAGCGCCCCTGCCTGTGTGTTCTCACGAACCCGGGTGGAATTGGATGCAGCAACGTGTAGAGATGGAGTGAATCGCCCAGGGAGCTGGTGCTGCGGGTCAGGACCTGCAGGTCAGGAGGGGGAACCTCACACCCCGTGCCCACACCCAGCACCCCCAGTCAGCTTGCCCAGAAAGCTGGGAATTCTGGAAGTGTGGAAGGGCAGGTTGGATGGAAGTTTGAATTGGAAGAACAAACGAGGCTTTTCCTTCAAGGCAGTGACACAAAACATGGTCTCTGGTTTTTCCCCCCCTCACCCCTGGTGTCAGGAACCTGCTCCTTCCAACAACCCCCCCGCGGCTCCGGTTCCCGTGCCGGGGCAGCCTGGCCC
>NW_009951813.1:340499-345159 GCF_000747805.2 Chaetura pelagica | reverse complement strand
GAGCAGAGGGGTGCAGTGTGGAGTAGGGGTACAGAGGGGTGTGTGGGTCTAGGGATGCTGGCCGGCTGCTTTGGGGGGGACATTGTAGGAGGGGTTGGGGGTCGCCCCCCTGCAGGGGAAGGGGCTCAGCTCCCTGCAGGACCCCCAGGGCAGTGCTGAGGGTGCTCAGAGGCTCCCAAACCCACAGAGGGCACCCTGAGGGTGCCCCCATATTCCACACCCCACAGTGTGCCCTGGTCTCACAGGCATGGGTGGGGGGGTTCCCTCCATGTTCCCCACCCACCTGCTGCCACTCCTTCCATTTGCCTTAAAACCACGTGGTGTTTTTTTCCCCAGGAATCCCATTCTTGCTTAATTTGGGGTCTGATGTGATGTCTGCACCCCAACTCTGTCCTCAGTTGCATCCCATTGATGGGGCTTCTCTTTGAGGTCCCCACGAAGGGATTGAACCCATCAGCATGACGAGAGGGTTTTGGGGACAGCTGCTAGTGCTTGGTCTCCTCATGAGATTCACCTTTTAAAATGACCAAAAAGCCAAGGGGAAAAGCCCCTTTTTGGTGGATTTCAGGCCTATTTTTTTCAAGGCAGGAAACTTCAAGGTCTTGCTGCCCCACTGGAACCAGCTCAGGTCACCCCTAGAGGTGCAGGAGGTGCTGATGCATTATCCAATGCATCCAGACACCAAATCCCTGGGGATTTTTTGGGGTGGACAGTTGCTTTTCCTTATGACCATTTAATTGTGCAAAGGTGCCTGTCACCCCTGTCAGCTCCCAAGATTTGCTGCCCTCCCCTCACTGCTTGTGCAAGGTCTGGTGCTTTTCGGCTGCTTCTCTTTTTGGCAGATTTCTGAGAATATCCAACTTCCTTTACCAGTAAAGCAGGGCAGCAGATCCCATCAAAACCCCAGTTAGATGAAATTGTGGTTTTATTTTGTTTTGTTTTGCAACTTGCTGAATTGCTTAAGATTCATGAGTGTTTCTTGGCTTGGTGACGTGGGATTTGGTTGGGTCGTTGTGCTTTCAGGAGCTTCCATCCAAAAAATCTGTCTGTCTGTCTCTCTCCTATCAATCTGAATTTGCAGTGCTGGGTCAATCTGAGCAGTGGGTTCATGCCCAAGGGGCTAGTGCTGTGTGGCATTAACTTGAACCTCAATATTTATCCTCATTTCAGAAAAAAAAAGGCAGGGATTTCAGTCAGACAGATGTGCTGGCAAAATCCAAACTGATTTAATTTGCTGCTTGATGAGGCAGGAAGGATCTCTACAGCTGGGAGTTGGGGAGCCCATCAGCCAGTAGTGCCTCTGAATGGGTCCCTGTGGCTTGTAGTGCTGATTTTTATTTATTTATCCAGTCTTGCTCTTCCAGAGCATCTTTGAAACAGCCTCATGGCAAAGGGGCTGGGGACATCATCACATCATCACCCCTGGATGGGGCTTTTCTGGTGCAGGAGGTGGGTTCCTAAGCCCAGCTAAGGGTGTGAGGTACAGGGATGAATATGGGCAGTGTTCCCTGCTGCTCCCAGGAATGGGTTTGGGAAGCAGAGGACACTTGATGGGGTCATCTAAGTTGGATGTTGTGTTTCTTTGCTGGAAGAGACCAGGCAATATAGATGAGATGGGGAATAGGGTGCTGGGTGCTCTCCTGTGTTGTGTGGGTCATACAGCCATCTCTTTCCTGCTTAAACCCAGGTGCAGAAGGCATCAGCCAAGCCTGTATTAATGCACTTTTCCCCTGTGTCTCCCTCTTCAGACTAAAGGACCTGGAGCTGGGCAAGCTGGGGGACTCAGATGTCCATGTGAAGATGCTGGCAGCTCCCATCAATCCCGCCGACATCAACATGATCCAAGGTGACATGCAGTGACACCCCCCCTGCCTGTGCTCACTGGTTCTCCTTGGGATGCTCCTGGTGGGATGTCTCAGAGGGTTTGGAGCCCAGTTTTGGGATGGGGAGGTCTGGGGACTCCACAGCTCACCTGGGACTTCCCGGCAGGGACCTACGCGCTCCTGTCTCCGCTGCCGGCAGTGGGAGGGAACGAAGGAGTTGGGGAAGTGCTGGAGGTCGGGAGGCACGTGAAGGCTCTGGAACCTGGGGACTGGGTCATCCCAGCCAGCAGCGGCCTTGGTGAGTGCATCTCTGGGTCCTCCTGCATCCTCCTGCCTGCAGAGCATCTTCCCAAGGGATTTGAGCCCACCAGTTCTGGGCTGCCCAGTTCCAGAAGGACAGGGAAATATGGGAGACAGTCCAGCACAGGCAACGGAGATGCCGAGGGGACTGGAGCATCTGCCTGTGAGGAGAGGCTGGGAGAGCTGGGGCTGTTCAGCTGGAGAGGAAGAGGCTGAGGGGAGAACTTGTTAATGCCTATAAACATCTACAGGGAGTGTCAGGAGGGTGGGACCAGACTCTTCCACAGTGTCCAGTAACAGGACAAGGGGCAATGGTCACAAGCTGGAGCACTGGAGGATGAAGTTAAACGTAAGGAGAAACTTCTTGACCGTGAGGGTAACAGAGCCCTGGAAAAGGCTGCCCAGGGAGGTTGTGGAGTCTCCATCCCTGGAGGCATTCCAAACCCACCTGGATCCCGTGGGATCTGCTCTAGGGGATCCTGCTCTGGCAGGGGGTTGGACTGGATGATCTCCAGAGGTCCCTTCCAACCCTGACCACTCCATTTTTGGGGTCACAGAGCAAAATCACTCCTCTCCAAAGCACCATCTTTGCTGGGTGTGGGCAAAGCCATGAGCCTCTCCTACTTACAGCAATTACACTTAATCAGATGTGACTTAAAATGGAAAAAAATAAAAGTCCATTAGAGAACGTTCCAGGCGAGGGAAGCAGCAGTTGGAACCCATTTAGTTCCATATTAGCCTAATCATCAATATAATGGCCTGGATTGTCTCAGACAAGAAGCATCAGGAAAGCTGCTGGAGCTGCACAAAGGCATCTTCATTTCTTACATCTTGATACAAGTTTTATTATTGTCTGCCATTTGTTTTTGTTTATAGTTAATGTTGGTTTTTTGCCTTAGAGCTATGAAACTGATCCCCAGCCACAGCAAATGATGCTGCTGGTGCTCTGCAGATGCAGGGGGGCTCTGGGTGAGGATGGGGGTCCCTGGAGAGGGGGACATATTCAGTGTATAACCCAGAGCACCTGGAATAGCAACTTGTGTTAAAATGGAATTGAGAAATAATCTACTCCTCTTTATTGAGTTTCTGCACAGTTATAAAGCATCTCAACAATCTGTGCTTCTCTGGAAACAGCTGGATTGTTTCACATCTTCCAGCTTCTTTAAAGACCCAGGATAAAGCGTGGAACCTGTTCAAGGTCATGGTTATACCTCATTACAGTTTTCTCCTGAATGGTGCTCTGATGGGAAAGCATGGGAATTTATTTTCCAACAAATGTCTCTTGTGCTCCTCCAAACTGCCAATGACCAGAAAAATTGGGTTCTGATTTAGCACAACAGTTTCTTCTTGGCCTGTTTCTTCTTAAAAGGCTTTTTAGCTTAATGGGAGAAGGGAAACCATCTGGTTAAGATCCAAATTGGATATTTTTCAGTGTTTAAATAAAAGTAAATGGATGATAGGGGGTTAAATTGGATATAAATATAGAGGGACTAAGTCTGACTAAATTGACTTGGAATACATGGGCTTATCCATAGGATGGGGGATTTCCATTAGCTCTGCACACACTCCCTTCTCCTGGGCAGCTCCAGGCCTGTTGTCTCTCTTGGAAGTGCTCACACTTCGCTGGCTGATAAATCTCAGCAGCAGCAGGGGACCCATGCCCAGCCTCCCAGCAGCATTTTGGCCATCCCCATGTGGAAAAATTTCTCATAATTCCCTTTCCAGGATTCAGACAGTGCATGGAGTGGTGGTGCTGCTGCCACCAGCATTAGAGCCATGGGGTGAACTGAGGTCTCCTCATGTTTTCCTTTCCTTGCCCACCTGAGAGGTGGGCTTGTGCAAACTGCAGGAAGCTCAACAAGGCCAAGCGCAGGGTCCTGCATCTGGGTCAGGACAATGCCAAGCACTAATCCGGGCTGGGTGGAGAATGGATTGAGAACAGCCCAGAGGAGAAGGACTTGGGGGTGATGGTGGATGAGAAGCTCAACACGACCCAGCACCGTGTGCTGGAGCCCAGAAACCACCCGTGTCCTGGGCTGCATCCCCAGCAGTGTGAGCAGCAGGGCCAGGGAGGGGATTGTCCCCTCTGGTCTGCTCTGGGGAGACCCCCTGGAGAGCTGTGTCCAGGTCTGGAGCCCCCAACACAGGAAGGACATGGAGCTGCTGGAGAGAGTCCAGAGGAGCCACAGAGATGATCCAGGGGCTGGAGCAGCTCTGCTCTGGGGACAGGCTGGGAGAGTTGAGAAGAGAAGGCTCCAGGGAAAGCTTAGAGCACCTTCCAGTGCCTGAAAAGGCTCCAGGAAAGCTGGGGAGGGACTTGGGACAAGGGCAGGGAGGGAGAGGACAAGGGGGATGGATTGAAACTGGCAGAGGGGAGATGGAGGTTGGACATGAGGAGGAAATTGTTGGGTGTGAGGGTGGTGAGAGCCTGGCCCAGGTTGCCCAGGGAAGCTGTGGCTGCCCCATCCCTGGCAGTGTTGAAGGGCAGGTTGGATGGGGCTTGGAGCAGCCTGGGCTGGTGGGAGGTGTCCCTGCCC
>NW_009951813.1:332889-339933 GCF_000747805.2 Chaetura pelagica | reverse complement strand
GTGGCGGTGTTGAAGGGCAGGTTGGATGGGGCTTGGAGCAGCCTGGGCTGGTGGGAGGTGTCCCTGCCCCTGCAGGGGGTTGGGGCTGGATGATCTTTAAAGTCCCTTCCAACCCAAACCATTCCATGATTCTGTAATTCCTCCTGCTCTGCTGCTGGGACCGCAGGCACCTGGCGGACACAGGGAGTGTTCCCCGAGGAGGAGCTGCTGAAGGTGCCCAGGGACATCCCGGTACTTTGTGCTGCCACCCTGAGTGTCAACCCCTGCACAGCCTACCGTGTGCTGGCTGACTTCGAGACCCTGGCACCAGGTAGGGCTCTGCTGGGTGGAAGGAAATCTGGGTGGATTTGCCCCTGGTTTCTGCAATGAAAATGGGGATTTGTTTATATCCAGGTGACTCCATCATCCAGAACGCAGCCAACAGCGGTGTGGGCCAGGCTGTGATCCAGATTGCCAAAGCCTCTGGCATCAAGACCATCAATGTGGTGAGGGACAGGTGGGTCCTCAAGGAGAGGAGAAGATCGCCTCTGGGAGCAGGAGATGCCCTTGGCATGGCCTGGAGGCTGGCAGGAGGGTCAGCAAGTTTGGGAGTTGGATCTTCCCCGCTCAACACAGGATTTTCTTCTCTTTGCTCCTCCAAGATGTCCTCCAGCCTCTGCCCTGTTGTCCCCGAGCTACATTGAGCAGGAGGGTGGAGAAGGTGACACTCTGCTTTCTATCTCATCGAGTCCATCCTTTATTTTTTTTCCTTCTGCAGACCTGATCTCCCAAAGCTGGTGGAGAGGCTGATGGCCCTGGGTGCAGACCATGTCATCACAGAGGAGATGCTAAGAAAGCCAGAGATGAAAGATATATTTAAGGTACCTCAATGCTGATCCCACTGAAGGGACCATGTGGGACTGTCCCTGTGGTTCAGTGCTGTGGAGAAAGGTGCAGGGATGGTGGGAAGGACAAATGTATTCTCAGAGCAGGGTTTAGTCCCAGAAGTTGAGGGGTTTTGCTGCTGCCTCAAGGGCTGGATTGTAGATGTTAGCTCTGTGACTCTTAGCTGCCCCCAGGTTGAGCTTAAGACAACTGCTCAACCCCTCAAGCTCCTTCAAGAACTGCTGTCCCATCAAAAGGAGGCCTAAAATTTGGGAACCTCCTCAATAAACTCTTGCAGAACATCCCGAAGCCCCGGCTCGCCCTGAACTGCGTCGGAGGCAAAAGCACGACGGAGATGCTGCGGCACCTGCAGTAAGTTGGGCTGGGGTGGCCTGGGGACAGCACCCAGCACTGGAGGGTCCTGCTCCAGTGTCCTGGGAGTGCCAGAGGTGGATGAAGACATTAGCTGGTTTTGGTCATCACTGATGTTTTGGAGAGGGGAGATGAGTGGAAGAGAAGTGGGTTTGGAAACTAGAAGTTAACCCCTCATCACTGCGTGTCAAACGCAGCTGAGGTCCAGGTCTGAAGGTCCAACCAGGTATAACTGGTGTATTTAGCTGCAAATTCAGCTCATAGTGTGTGGGAGTGAGAGGGGAGCTCTGGGAAGTGGGGTTTGAGGGGTGACTTGGTGTGAGAATTTAGACATGAGGAGGAAATTCTTGTGTGTTAGGGTGGTGAGAGCCTGGCCCAGGTTGCCCAGGGAAGCTGTGGCTGCCCCATCCCTGGCAGTGTTGAAGGGCAGGTTGGATGGGGCTTGGAGCAACCTGGGCTGGTGGGAGGTGTCCCTGCCCATGCAGGGGGTTGGGGCTGGATGATCTTTAAGGTCCCTTCCAACCCAAACCAGTCTGGGACTCAATGAAAACAGCCCTGTGGGGCCAGTGGTGGGGTTGGGCACGGCAGAGGGAGAGGTGGCAAGGTCACAGCTGCACCTTGGGGACAACATCACCAAGTACCCCCTTTCTCCTGCAGGCCCAAAGGGACCATGGTCACCTATGGGGGGATGGCAAAGCAGCCTGTGATGGTGCCTGTGGTGAGTACTGGAGATGCTCTTGGTTTCCCTCTGGGCATGTCCCCCATGCTCCACTGGGGATGTCCCTGTCCCCTCGGCACTGCGGGAGCTCTGCTCTCCCTGCCTGCACACTGGGAGCCTCCTGCCCGCTTTTTATTTGACCAGTGGGGTCTGTTATGGGATGAGCTGCTTTGCATCCTGGTGAAGGTCTCTTGGCTTTATTTCATAGAATCACAGAATTGTGTTGGTTGGAAAAGACCTTTAAGATAATCAAGTCCAACATTAACCCAACTCCACCAAGTCCACTGCTAATCCATGTCCTCCAGCACTGCATCTACATGACTTTGAAACCCCTCCAGGGATGGAGACTCCACTTTCCCTGGGAAGCCTGGGCCAGAGCCTGACAACCCCTTCCTTGAAGAAATTGTTCCTCATATCCAATCTAAACCTGCCCTGGTGCAACTTGGGGCTGTTTCCTCTTGTTGTATCACTTGTTCCTTGGGAGAAGAGACCAACCTCCCTGGCTCCAACCTCCTCTCAGGCAGTTGCAGCGCCAGAAGGTCTCCTCTCAGCCTCCTGTGCTCCAAACCAAGCACCCTCAGCTCTCTCAGTTGCTCCTCATTAAGACTTGTTCTTAAGACCCTTGAACAGCTTGGCCACCCTCCCCTGTTCCCCTCCAGCACCTCAGTGTCCTCATACTGTGGTGCCCAGAACTGATCCCAGCACTCAAGGAAGATGAAAGCTGCAGATGCATCAAATCCACCCTGACTCCACACCTCGAGGTCACACCTCCACATGCCCACTGTGCACAAACAAGAGCGTTGAGGAAGGAGTGAGGATCCTCAGTGCCACCTTCCCTGCTGCCACTCTGGGAGGGGACCCAGGGGTCTCACCATAACTCCCTCTCTCCTCAGAGTGCCTTCATCTTCCGGGACGTGCGGCTCCGTGGCTTCTGGATGACCCAGTGGAGGAAGGAGCACGCTCAGGGTGAGCAGGATGGGTGCTGAGGGATGGTAGGTCAGCACAGGAGCAGGTGCCAACCCACCATGCTGGTGCTGTCCTCTTTGCTCCCACTTGTGGCCTGAGTTCTGATAGTCCTCAGGGCAGCTGGAATGCAGGCACTGGGTGGTGTGGCTTAGGCAGGGACAGCAGAGTGCCTCCATGCTGGGGACTCTTCCCCATCCCACCCACCTGAGCTGGGAGCACCTCACACCCTGGTGTCTTAAGGACACTGGATGGCTTCAGGTGGGTCTTTGGCTTGGTGTGGTGGTTGACCCTGGCATAGCCTGGGAAGTGCTGTGGTGAGAGGTCTCTCCTTGGAGCAGCTCTGCTCTGGAGACAGACTGAGAGTTGGGGTGTTCAGCCTGGAGAAAAGAAGGCTCCAGGGAGACCTTAGAGCACCTTCCAGTGCCTGAAGGGGCTCCAGGAAAGCTGGGGAGGGACTTGGGACAAGGGCAGGGAGGGAGAGGACAAGGGGGATGGATTGAAACTGGCAGAGGGGAGATTGAGGTTGGACATGAGGAGGAAATTGTTGGGTGTGAGGGTGGTGAGAGCCTGGCCCAGGTTGCCCAGGGAAGCTGTGGCTGCCCCATCCCTGGCAGTGTTGAAGGGCAGGTTGGATGGGGCTTGGAGCAACCTGGGCTGGTGGGAGGGGTCCCTGCCCATGCAGGGGGTTGGGACTGGATGATCTTTAGGTCCCTTCTGTCCCAGACTAGTCTGGGATCCTGTGATTCCTCCCTGTAGACCCCCAGGTCCTGGCCAGCATGATGGACGCCCTGTTCCAGCTCATCCGCAGAGGACAGCTCAGCGCCCCGGCCTGCACTCAGGTCCCTCTCCAGGACTACAAGGCAGCACTAGAAGCTGCCATGAAGCCCTTCACGTCCTCCAAGCAGATCCTCCTCTTCTGACCAGCAGCTCATGGGCCAAGCCTAGAGCTGCTCCACCCCGGCCAAGCTTTCCCTCGCTGCCTTGTCTGCAGGCAAGAGATGCTGGAGGGGGGAAAAACCTCCCAATCCGTTGACATTTTTTGTTTTGTTTTTTAACTTCTGGATGCCCATTGCAAGTTCTCAAAGCCCTTGCAGCTTTGCTGGACACCAATGTGTGTAATTGCTTCTGGAGGGAGGCTGCATCCTCGCTTTAGCTGGGGTGAGTCTGGGGGCAAGGGGAAGCTCAGGGAGCCTGGGGGAGAGAGGCCAGCTCAGCTCAGGGTGTCCAAAGAGCAGCAGTTCCCCCTCACATGTGTTCTTGGGGCTGCACCACCAACTCCTGCCCGCTGTCAGTCTTGTCCTGCTGTTTGCTCTCCCTGCAGGTGATTTGTGGCTGCTTTTGGGTGACTTTGCAGGGCAGCAGGGGACTGGGCACTGTCTTTCTCCCACCAGCACAAACCCCCTGCGCTGCTGCAGCCTCTGAGCCACCTCCCTGTTCCCCTCCACGATCAGCAGCCCAGTTCCCGAAGGCTGGGGACAGTCCCCATATTGCATTGCAGAGAAAACAACAATCCTTACACTTTATTTTATCTAATTTGGTTTTTATTTTCTCCTGGCCAGCCCATCTAATGCTGGCAGGACAGAGGCAGGGGGACACCCACACACGCTGGGGGGACAAGGACACAGGATTTTTCCAGCCCTTGGCATCACTTCTCAAAAATTAGCTCCAACAGCCCAAAATAAAAAACAGAAGTACCAAGTTACCAACTGCCAGGCAGCTCTGCCACACCAATGAGAACTGTGAGACACCACAGGTGTCATTGTCCCCTCAGGGACAGCCCTGGGGTGGTGGCATTTGAGGTGGGGACAGGACTCACCCAGCATGTCCCAGCTGTGGAAGGGGGTAGGAGATTTTTGGAATGCCTGAATGAATTGAATACTTGAATTCAGTTTTGCTGCTGTTGCTGCTGCCACTACTGATTGTGATGAGAACCTCCTGGAAATCAATGTCTAAAATGTCTATTTTTTTAAGAAGATGCCAATAAATGTTTCTGTGCTCAGTTGGACACGTGAGAGTGGTGCATGGAGTTCCTGTCGGGCAACAAAGTGTCCCAGACTTTAAGTTTTCCCCTTGTGAGCCTTCCCCCTGTTCAGAAGTGCCCACACTTTCCTACATGGAATAACCCAGCTCTGGGATTTCAGTGGAGCTTCTGTGGTGTCCAAGTACCCAGGAGATGCTCCCAGCAGGATCCCCCTGCTGCTCCCTAGAATGAAGTAGAATCATAGAATCATGGAATGGTTTGGGTTTGAAGGACCTTCAAGACCATCTAGATCCAACCCCCTGCATGGGCAGGGACACCTCCCACCAGAGCAGGTTGCTCCAAGCCCCATCCATCCTGCCCTTTCAGACTCAATCCAGTTGTTTTCATTCCCACAGGGACTTTCCAAGTGCAGCTGGTGGAGAAGGGGAAACACCCTCCCTGCTCCACCACTGCCTTTGGCTGATGGCACCAAGGAGCCCCAAGCAGCACATCTACCTCCCCAAAGGGTGACGTGGTGGAAACCACCAATATGTAAACCCACTGCTGCAGGGGGTGGAGTCTTGCCCCTTTTTTGGGTGGGAAATGAGGGAGTTGAGCATCATGCCTTCATTTCTATGCATTTTATGGCTCCTGGGAGGTTAGGAGAAGGGAAGTGGGACAGGGACATTGTTCAAGCAGGCTCCTCTACAACTTGGTGTGTTTTGGAAGAACAAAACACCCTGAAATCAAAACTCACAGCCTGTGGTAGCAGCTACATTTGCTGAGCCCCTTTCAAAGCCATTTTATTCTCCTGTGACCCCAACCACCGAGACCTCCCTTTGACAAGAGCAAACCAAGATCCAACTGGGATAAACCCCTTGCTAGCACCTCTGCTCTGCTCTCCCATCACTATTGAACACCCCAATATTTTGAATTTGCTTTGTCCCCCCAGCAAAGCTCCTGGTGCTGGAGGCAGAGCAGCACCACGTGCCCCAGAGCTTTCCTGATCCATGGATGAAGTGGGGAAAAAGGCAAGAAAAGGATGGTGGGATTAAGAGCCCTGTTAAGCTTGATATAAAACAGAAACATTAATGCAAAGCTTTTCTCCCCTTGTTTATTTGCCTCAGCAGTAAAACCTAACAAGGTTTAGAGAACACTCTTTACTGTCACAAAATGTTCCCGAGCACTCACTCCTACACCAGGGTAAGAAGGAATAAATCATTAAATTTAACTTCACTTGTCAAACAATTGGGATCATGGTTGGGAATCCAGATGCTGGAGTTGCAGCTACACAGTTTTGGTTTTCTTTGGGAGGGTGATGGCTGGGTTGGGTGGGGTGGGGTTTTTTTGGGGGGTGGTGGCTGCTAAAGCTGAAGTGTTCCCCAAGAGCCTCTGCTGGGGTTTGGTGTGATACAGTCAAGGAATGGGATAAACAATAGTCCCCAAAAATCCCACCTGGGGAGCTGCAAGAGGGATGTCACTGCTCAGCTGTGGGAATGAGGAAGGGCTAAGCGTGGCCAGGGATGGCGGGGTGTCCCCAGGGAAGGGGGGGATGCTATAGGGGGACCCTGTGCACCCCAGAGTGTGGGAATGGGGGACCCGTGTTGGGGGAAGGAGGAGCCCATCAGTATCCAGCATGTGGGGAAGGGAGACCCCACAAGTCTCTGCCATATAGGGGCTCCCCCCTCACCAGTCCTATGCCTAGCATTTGGGGAGGGCAGGCCCCACAAATCCCCTGGCCCATGGGAAGGGGAAACCCCATCATTGTCATGTCCATGGGGAAGGGGATGGCCCCACAAGATCCCCAGCCAGACCCCAAGGGACACGGGTTGTCAGTGGCCTTGGCAGTGCTGGGTTAATGGTTGGTCTGGGTGGTCTTAAAGGTCTTTTCCAAACAAAACCATTCAGTGAGTTTATGAAGGAGGAGCCCAACAATACCCAGTGTATGGGGAGGGGGGGCCCATAAGTGCCCAGACCCACGGAGCAGCTCTGGAGCCAGGCTGGGAGAGTTGGGGTTTCAGCCTAGAAGAGAAGGCTCCAGGGAAACCTTAGAGCACCTTCCAGTGCCTGAAGGGGCTCCAGGAAGCTGGGGAGGGGCTTTTCATCCAAGAAGATAGTGATAGGGCAAGGGGCAATGGCTTTAAACTGAGAGAGGGGAGATTTA
>NW_009951813.1:317989-332126 GCF_000747805.2 Chaetura pelagica | reverse complement strand
GGCGGGGGCAGGACGCCTGGGCCTCCGCTTCAGTTATTGGGGTGCTGGGAGGGGGGGTGTCTCTGGGGGGGTGTCCCCTGAGGAGCTTCTCGGTGTCCTCAGCCCCTCCGCACCCCAGGGTGAGCACCCAGGGGTGAGCCAGGCTGTACCCTGGGGCAACACCTCCCCCCCAATAAACAAAACCTTCTTTTGGGCAGAGACCCCCCAGAGGTACCCCCTTTTCAGGTACCATTGCAGCAGCAGGGGGCTGCTCCCAGGAGGGGGCTGCTCTTGTAGCCCCCAGGGTAGATGACACGCAGTAGCATCAGCTGTGAGGGGGGGTCCTGTCCTCTCCCCATGCCCCTCCAAACGCCAAGGTTTGTGCTCAGCTCTGTGCTGCCCCAGCAGCTGTTCCCTCCCTTCCTCTCCAGGGTTTGGATCCTGCTCCACCAAGACTTGCCCAAGACATTCAAGTGTGGATGTCCCAAAAAGAAACCAAATTGCTCTTTTTGGGTGGGTTGTCTCCCCACACACACACATGCCTCAGAAGTGTTGGTGTCTTTACTCTTTCCAAGAGACCCAACTTGAAGCCTTGCTCAGGGAGGCTGAGTGGAATGTTATTAGCCAGGAGAGCCAAGTAGTATTTTTGCTTTAATGGTTGAGATGAGGAATCTCTTGTAAAATTTAGTCCTCGAGCATAAAAAAAATGAGTGGTTGTAGTGGTAGGTGGAAGTTGAACAGGTTTGTAAGATGAATAAAATCCATTATTAAAGCAAATTATTGTGCCCATCTCAGTGTTTTCACCAACACAGCTTCAGGTGGTGTTGAAAACTGCCCATACCTGAAATATTTGAGCTCTCTTGTTTTCCAGCCCCACCACAAATCCTTGGAAGTGTTGTTTTTTAGGGGGTCAGTTTTCATGTTGCTGTTTAAAGCCTCCAAATTGAGTACTTGTGTTTCACAGGTGTTGGTAGGGAAAAACAAACCCAAACTTCCTGGGTAGATGTAGAACTCCAAGTTATGTGGGTGATGTTGCTAATGGACTTTTCTTCTTGCTTTATTGAATATCAAGCAAGGAGCAGCCCTGAGGTCCCAACTTGCTGTTTAGAAACCATCTGTGGGTGCAGGAGGTGACGTGTGGGTGTGCTTGAGTGGCCCAAGGTGGTGATACCTTCACTAAGAGGGGTGAAAGGTAGAGAGGGGAGGAGGGCAGGGCCTGCCTGGGGCCTGAGGTTGAGGTGCTTCAGGTGTGAAACACTTGACTGCAGAGCTAAAGTCACCTTGATAACTTCACTTGGAGGAGACAGAGTTGAAAAGTTGCAGATGAAGGGAAGGAAGCCAGGAAACTTGAGTGGAACTGAGGTGTCCATCGTGCTGCTTGCTGCTTCTGGAGCAGGTTGCTTCAGCTGTGGGTTGACTGGAGCTCAGGCTGGACTTCTGGGGTTAAATCAACAATTTAATTCCTTTCTTTTTTTAGTTGTATATGCTGCAAGTTCTTCCAACAGGCTGCTTTGGTAGGTAGTTAAATCCCACTTTGCCAGAAGTTTTTTACTCCAGCTGCTTGTGTCTCTGCAGGGGTCCTGATGTGTGCTTTGCTCACCCTCTGAGCCTTTCCCCACCACTTATTTTTAGAAGTGATTACAACAAATCAACACAGGGTGTTTGACTTGAGAGGCTCTCCCAGTGTTTTCTGGAAATTTGTGGTCTGGCTGTGGTGCTCAGCCAGCAGGAGACAAAGCTGGTCAGGATTTAAGCAGTTAAGCTGAAGGAGCCTGAGCAGGTGGAGGAAATTGCAACGTGATACAGCAGAGGCCTGAAAGGGTCCCTCTTGCTGCTGATTGTAATTTAAGCTTGCAATTGAAATTTCAGCTCAATTTGTAATTTAAGCTTCAAGCAATGGTTACCTGAGAGAAGGATGGGAGACAAAAAAAATCTGGTTTCTGTAGGATTTTCTGCTCCAAATTGCTGTTTCTCATTATCTGCTCCTAGTTTGCATGTTCTTTTTCCTTACTCAGAACTGCACTGACAACCAGAGCTGTGCCTGCCAGTCCTTTATGTGTCAAGAAACCAGAGAATTGGACTTTTCAGCCTGTTTTTTTTTTATTTTCTAAAAACATGCTAAAAGCCAGGAGTCATCTCTGAGAGCTGCAAGATTTCCTTGGTGAGGAGATCAATCTGCAACCTCGCTGGCTTAAAAATACCTCTGTGTCCTTCCCTGGCTTTTGAAATTTCACAGCTCCATCCTCACCAAATACCTACAAGACAGAGAGATGCAGCTTCTCCTGAGCCCAAAGCTTCAAACTTCACTTCTTTTTCTCAGTAAAAAGAAAATTGACTTCATTCTGGCTCCAGCCAAGTTCAAAATCTGTGTTTCTTGCCCCAGCGAGAAGCAATTTGATTTCCCTCCACCTTCTCCACCAAAATATTTAATGCCCATTAAATCCAGTTAGAGCAATTGGCATGAAAAGAAATCAAATTGGTTTCACAACATCATGGTACCCAGCACACTTTGATGTTGGTAAAATGACCTGATCACCAATTAGTTTTGATTTCCAGTGGATTTGTGGCTTATTTTTATTTTTTCCTTTGCTGATATTAGAGTGAATAAGGTGAGATTTTAATTTGGTTTTGCTTCAAGGCATTCAGTGGTGCTGGGAGAGCAGAGATGCTCAGGAACTTAAAAGAATCACTAACAAATCTTGTGTTGAACTAGTTCAAGGGTAGAAATTCAGATATTTTCTAAGGGTTTAAGTAGTGTGTGTCCTGGTCTGGAGCCCTCAACACAAGAAGGACATAGAACTCCTGGAGAGAGTCCAGAGGAGCCACAGAGATGATCCAAGGTTGGAGCAGCTCTGCTCTGGGGACAGGCTGGGAGAGTTGGGGTGTTCAGCCTGGAGAAGAGAAGGCTCCAGGGAGACCTTAGAGCACCTTCCAGGGCCTGAAGGGGCTCCAGGAAAGGGGCTGCCAGGGACGCTCGCAGTGAGCTCCTCATCCACCATGACCCCAAAGTCCTTCTCAGGCCTGTTTTCAATCCATTCTCCACCCAACCTGTATTTGTTCTTGGGTTTATTGGGTTTGGAGGTGTGATGCTGAAGGCCCTGACCCCTCAGGTGACCCTCAGGAGGCTGCACCTGCTGCTCCCCCAAAGCTCAGCACAGCGACCCGCTCTGCAGCAACCCGCCTGGCACGCGAGCTGGTTTCCACACCTCAGCTCTTTGGCGTGACGCTTGTTTCCTTTCCAGGTATGGCTTTGTTGAGTTTGATGATCTGCGAGATGCAGATGATGCTGTTTATGAGCTGAATGGGAAAGATCTTTGTGGGGAGAGAGTGATCGTTGAGCACGCCCGAGGCCCCCGGCGCGACAGCAGTTACGGTTCCGGACGCAGTAAGCACTAACATGCATTTGTATCCCTGATTTCTTTGTAATAAAACAACATCTTATTTTTCTTTTTTTTTTGCTCATTTTATTAAAAAGAAACAAGTAATTTAAAAATAAAATGCTCTGACGTTATGAATAGTGTTCTGTAACTGTCAATGTAACTGTTGATCTGAGTATTTCTTAATTTGTTGTATTAAACGATTTAAATGGATAAATTAATAAATGCAGTTTTTCTTGTACTTTTTTTTAAATGATTATTATTATCATTTCGTTTAACTATTTGAATGGTTTATTTGCAATGTGCTGTTGAACCTAGATTTAACAAAGACCTCAATGTTTTAATTAAAAGAGTCCTTTGAGGCTAAGATGACTGCCCGTTCCATTTGCTGACCCTGGGTTACCTTTCCATGAGTGGCTCTTTGACCTTGGTGGCCCTTGGCTGACCCAAAATGGAAGCCATGTGACGACCTCAACCTTTTCCCATTAGACCTGGGTGGTGAGGACCCCAAGGGTTAGAGACAGATGAGATTAATCTGAAATAGGTGCCTGAAAAGCTTTATTCCTATCAGATATTCAGAAAACCTTTAAGCAATGTAAGTAACATTAGTCAACTGCCTTCCTTCCATTTCTGCTTTCAAACTGTTAATTTTAATTGCATGCTGAACGTAGCTTAATTATAATTCTGTGCTTTGCTTGAATGATCTGCTTGTAGTCATTTGATTTATTGATTAATGCTTTGGATCTTTGTAACGTTTTATAAAAAGGGGGATTGAATTGGGACAAGTGGGTGGGTGAGTTGGTGATGTCTTTGGGAGCGTGTGGGGCAGGAGAGTTTGTGTCTGGGCTGTAGAGCAGGAGCTTCATTTCCTTGGTTGAAGTTCTGCTGTCTGCTTGTCACCTCCTAAAGGTGGATATGGTTATAGAAGAAGCGGAAGAGATAAGTACGGTCCTCCCACCCGTACAGAATACAGATTGATTGTGGAAAACTTGTCCAGCCGCTGCAGTTGGCAAGATCTGAAGGTATGGGGGCCCCTCTTCTCTCTTACAGAGCACAAAGGGTAAAGAAAAGTTGCACCAGGGAGAAATGGGGTCCACTATGTTCTGGACCCAACCTGTGAACAGGGCGGTGAGCATCCAAGTAGGTTTAGGTCTTAACACACATGTTAAGTCACTGTGGAAGTGTCTTTGTACTTCTGAAATCATTCCTGTGGCACTGGGAGTGGCACCTGCAGGACCTGGTGTGACTCAGAATAACTCATTTTCTTACCATAAACTAGCATCACCTACAGGTGTGTTTTTTTTCTCCTTAAGCCTTGTCAAAACACACTTTAATCAAGCCAGTGCCTGAAGGGGCTCCAGGAAAGCTGGGGAGGGACTTGGGACAAGGGCAGGGAGGGAGAGGACAAGGGGGATGGATTAAAACTGGGAGAGGGGAGATTGAGGTTGGAGATGAGGAGGAAGTTGTTGGGTGTGAGGGTGGTGAGAGCCGGGCCCAGGTTGCCCAGGGAAGCTGTGGCTGCCCCATCCCTGGCAGTGTTGAAGGGCAGGTTGGATGGGGCTTGGAGCAGCCTGGGCTGGTGGGAGGTGTCCCTGCAAATGCAGGGGGCTGGATCTAGATGTTCTTTAAGGCAACTTCACATCCCAACCATTCCAGGATTCATTCTGTGGTTAAGCTGGTGGTATCATTCTCTAGAAATGGAGGAGTTCACCCTTGGAATTTGGATTTCAGTCACCTACTTGTGAGGTGCCAGAGCTATTTGGGAACCACAGCATCATTCTTGTAGTCTCTGTTCAGGATTTCCATGCCATGTAGAGCTGTTTGAAAAGGAGTTTCAGGGAGAGGATGTTTCCAGCAGTCAACGCAAAACCTCTGCCAAAAGCCAGTGTTTTCTCCAAGTCTGAAGGAGCAGAATGTGACCCTGGGCTGTGGAAGTGCTGGGTAACAAGTATGTAGCCCACAGACCCTCCAAGGATGCTGGAGGTGAAGTGTTGACAGGTGATTATCTGCATCTGGATTGGGGGGCAGGACAAGGAGTAGAATTTCAACAGCGGGTGCCAGAAGATAGTGTTTCCTTATCAAACTCAGCAACAATTGTTAAAACAACTTGTTCTTACAGGAACGCTTGTTTTTCATGGTTCTCTTTTAAGGCTGTGTAAAACTTGTTCTAAACAAACTTTGATGTAGTAGAAACTGGTCTGTAATTGACTCCGTGACAGGAGCTCAGGTACGTACTGAGATCCTTCAGAGGTCTCTTGTTTCTGCTTAACCCCATCAGTAGCTTGTCTTGGCTTCTGGTGTTCAAACTTGTAAGTAGATGAGTCCTTGACTGGATGCTTTGCTTTGTTTTGGGGTTTTTTAAGATCTTGTGGGGGTTTTTTTGCAGTGTACTTGAGCTGGGAGTTGCTGGGTTGAAAATGGACTGAAGTGGAGTTGTGTGCCCCATTGAAAGCTGGCCCAGGGGCTTGGTGGAAGCAGGGCAGGAATGGCACTCCCTGATAACCAGAGGGGTTTAGTGGCTGAAACAGGGAAGCCAGGAAGTATGGAATGGGAAAAGGAATTGAGCTTTTCCTTGTGGGGCAGGTTTCATCCAGCAGGATGAGACATGTTCCCCAGGTGGAGGACAGAGGGAAGCCTGCTTGCATGTAGTCCTCTTTATCACCTGTCCCAAGTTACCTCTGAAAACATGATTTAGGGATATAGTTTATTAAATCATTCTGCAATTGGAAACTTCCCATAATCCAGAGCATCTTTGATATTAGGCTCGAGAAAGGAGACCTTAAGTTACCATTTCACTCCAAACCGTCAAGACCATGTTAGTTCTAGTGGCACAAACTCTGTGAAATGCTCAGGAACCTTGGCCTTGGCACTGTAGATGCTGTTTGGTTCACACCCTTGCTGAAATCCATGTGGATAGAAGAGGTTGCAGAGATGAGCAGGGTCAGCCTGGAAGCCTGACTCTGGATTCCAGGCAATGGTTATTCTGTCCTCTTCCCCTAGGATTATATGCGTCAGGCAGGGGAGGTGACATATGCAGATGCACACAAAGGAAGGAAAAATGAAGGTGTGATTGAGTTCAAATCCTATTCTGACATGAAAAGAGCCCTTGAAAAGCTGGACGGGACAGAAGTAAATGGCAGAAAGATTAGATTAGTGGAAGACAGACCTGGATCGAGACGGCGCCGCTCTTACTCCAGAAGCCGAAGCCATTCGAGGTATGTGTGTCTTCATGTGGCTCAGGCTGAATCTGGCTGATGTCACCATACAGCAGGTTCCAAAACACCTTGGAAGTATTTAGAGGTCTCAATAAATTTAGGTTTTGGGAAATGATTAGTTACCTGGAAGTAACCAAGGGAAATGAGATGTCTCCCTGGTGAATGTGTGTATCTGCTGAACACCCGACCCTGCTGCTCTGCCCAGCTCCAGCCAGTCCCAGCCCTTGCTGTCTTGCAGGAAAGGGCTGCATGGCAGGTGGAGCTGTGGAGGAAACAGAAGGTGCTTTTAGCACTTCAGCTCTGAACACTGTGTTCTGCTGTGAGCACCAGGACTAGCACTTCTTTCCCAGTTTGGAAACCCCCGCCCGTTCCCTGTGCTTAGGGATTTGCCACTTGCCTTGTGTGCTGGGGAACTGTTTCATCACACAACACCCGATGTTTTCCCCTTTCCATTCTGGGGTCGAACTTGTCACAAGAAAACTCAAGCAAACTTCTACTGTTCCTTGAACAGCTTGTGAATCCAAAGCCTGAGAGCAAAGCTTTTATCCCAGTGTCTCCCTGCATTTTTATCTCCCAGAGTCGTCACGCTTGGAAAAGAGCTCTAAGATCCCAGAGTCCAACCATCAAACAAAAAAAAATCGAGTCTGACATGACTGGGAAAGTGACTCTTGCTTCCTTGATTTCAATAAGGTTGCATGTTTTCCTCCAGATCAGGTGCTGTGCTCACCTCCAATCTCAGCAGCAGGGGACGAGCAGCGGGGAGGAGGGGACTTTATAACTATTGTGACACTGCCACCATTCGGCCGCGTGAAGGTGGTTTGATCCTGTGGGGTTTTACCCACAGGGGGCTCACCAGCTCTCCGTGGGCACGTGCTTATGTTGACCTGGTGGATTTTGTTCCAGGTCTCACTCTCGAAGCAGACATTCCCACAAGAGCAGGAGCCGCAGTGCCAGCAGTAGCCGCTCCAAGAGCAGATCAAGATCCAGGTAGGTCTTTGTGGTGGGAGAAACGGGGGCTGCCCACTTCAATGAGAAGCACCATCCTACACTTGCAGCAGGAACACTGTGTTTTTCTTTACCCTGCCCTCTGATGCCCAGCCAGTCCAATCCAGGCTGCACTCACCTGGAGCTCTGTTGCCTTTGCCCTTTCAGGTCTGTGTCCCGTTCCAGAAGCAAGAGCCGTAGTCGAAGCAAGAGCCGTAGCAGAGGCCAAAAAGAGAAAAGCAGGACTCCAAGTAAAGAGGATAAAAGTAGGAGCCGCAGCAGGAGTGCAGAGAAATCCCGAAACAAGAGTAAAGACAAATCTGAGGCCACTCTCCATAACAGTGATGAGAGGGCAAAGAGCAGGAGCCACAGCAAAGAGAAGAGCAGGAGCGGGAGTAAGGACAGGGGAGAAACGAGGGACAGCGTGAGGAGCAGGAGCAAGGAGAAGAGTAGAAGCAAAGACAGGGAGAAGAGCATTAGCAAGGCTAGAAGCAGGAGCAAGAGCAGGGATGAGAGTAGGGGCAGGGATGAGAGTAGGAGCAGGAGCCACAGTAAGGATAAAAGGAAAAGTAGGAAGAGAAGCAGGGATGAGAGCAGAAGTAGAAGCAGGAGCCGCAGCAAGAGTGAGAAAAGCAAGAGGCGCAGCAAGAGAGACAGCAAACCCAGCAGCAAGAAGAAAAGGAAGGACAGCCCTGAGAGGTCCAGATCAGCTTCCAAAGAGAAGGAGCATCTAAAATCAGATCCTGACAAAAAAGAGGCAAAAAGGGAGGCTGAGGATGGAGCATCTCGCTCCAGGTCTAGGTCAATTTCCAAGTCGAAACCAAATGTCAAATCAGGTTCTCGCTCCAGGTCTAAATCAGTTTCAAAGCCTGGATCCAGATCCAAGTCCAGATCTAGATCTGCCTCTAGGTCACACTCCCGATCCCGGTCAAGGTCTCGCTCCAGATCCTAACCTTGCTCCAACCACACCTGGAATGGTTGGAATAGTCTTTTGTACATGTTCAGTAGCTGTAGCACAAGTGAAGTAGAAAACCTGTCAATGCTGTATATTTTTCACATCCCTGGTGGGCTGGCTGGCACTGCAGTGCTCCCTCCCTGCCCTGTTCCCTGGTGCAAGGCTCTTCAGCTCATTTTCTGTCCTTTAGAAAGGTTCTCTTTAAATATAACTCTTCCAAGAGCTCCCAAATTGCCCTGTTTTCCAGGAAGAGCCTGGCAGAGATTGAGCACTGCTCATTGGTGGGTTTCTGAGATGCCAGTGATGACTGGTTAGGTAGGTATGATGGCTTCAACAGTCTTTGCCCTTGAACTGGTGCCCTTTGATGTTTGCCATTTAGTGGAAGTGCTAAGTCTTTTAAGTTTCATACTACTTTTGTTTCATATTTCTTTGGACTGACAAAAGTTGTGAATAGCACAGTCCCAAGAGGAGGAAAAAAATAGATACTTGCAGTAATTCATAGGGAAAAGAAGTATGGTTCCATATTCTGGTATTGTGACAATATCCTTGTTTTATATTAGATTTTTTTATTTTATTTTTCCCTGTCTTGCAAAGTACAGTGATTCCTGTTTCCATGAAACTTGAATAAAGACTATTTTTGCTTGATGACATTTGGTGGTGGTTCCATGAGGTTGTGTTGTGGTTGTTATTCAATTTATTACATTTTGGTTATTTAGATGGAGGTTGGAGATGAGGAGGAAATTGTTGGGTGTGAGGGTGGTGAGAGCCTGGCCCAGGTTGCCCAGGGAAGCTGTGGCTGCCCCATCCCTGGCAGTGTTGAAGGGCAGGTTGGATGGGGCTTGGAGCAACCTGGGCTGGTGGGAGGTGTCCCTGCCCATGCAGGGGGTGGGACTGGGTGATCTTTGACATCCCTTCCAACCCAAACCATTCTAGGGTTCTGTGTTACAGACATAAGAATTTTTCCTCCTCATAAAGCACCTCTGCTCAGGGGAGCCTTTATACAACAACAACACAAAAGGCAGGAGGGGCTTGTGAGATGCTCTGGGTTTGGAAACATCAGTGTCCCCAGCCCTGGTGTGTGTCCAGCATCCCCAGGGGGGTGGAAGGGAAGGAAGGCAACTTCCAGCAGGACTTCTGCAGATGTTCCTGAATAATACCCACGTTTTAGACTTGGGCCATTAGCAAAATGCTCAGACTGAACCTTCCACAAGCTCTGCTGCTCACAAGTGGCTCTGGATGCAGAAGTGTCACCCCTAGCACCTGCTCTGTCCATCGGCAACGCTCCAAAAATCAGAAGGCAAAACATATTTTTGTGGGTTCTTACTTGGCCTGGCACACAGCAGAGGTTAGTTATGGCTTTATCAAAACCTTTTCTTTAGCAAATTTCCACCTGCTAAACAACACTTGTGACAGCATTTTCTGGCAGCTAGATGTTTAATTTCAGAGCTGCCATTAATTCTGTATAACTTGATCATTTGAAACTTGTGCTGCCATATTAAAAAGATGAAAGGGTGATAGAGGATAAGAGTTGCTTTCAACACAAAATATCTGTAGAGTGGGTGAGTGGCTCAGGCTTTATCAAATGTCATATTACTACAGCAGCAGGAGAAAGCTCTGCAGAAGTGATATTTAATATCTTTAGTGAAGGAAAAGGCTTTTTCAGGTATATAATTTAGTGCTTTAACATCTTAGGCTTGCATAATAACATTTCTAATCCCTTTTTGCTGCTTAATTGTAGTACGGAAACACACCAGTCCAGGCAAGGTGTTTGCCAATAGGGGATAATTAGCTGAAAAATACCTTTAAGAAAACCTGCAAATGATAAAGTCTGGGCTAAGTCTTTAAAAAGTGACTCTGGTTTTTGCTGTCTGGCTGCCAAGGCTGCTCCTAATGAATGAGTGTGGCTTTAGTGAGCCCTTTGGGAGAAACATTTCTTCCCTAAATACCTGCAGACAGGCCTTTGGAGATGGAGGGATGTGGAAAAGTTTGGGCTGAGGTGAAAATGTTCCTTGTGTGCAGGGAGGGACATTTCCTACAGCAGGGAAGAGAAAAATCCCTGGAGGTTTTGTGTGGGAGCACCTTGTGTGGGAGGTTTCTGTGGGTCCACAGGGCCTTGGTGTGGGGCTCTGGTATCATTGGTTGGGAGTTTCCTGTTTCTGCTCCTGCCTTTTTCAGTTTTCAAAGCAGGGGATTCATTTTTGCAGGGAGGTTCTCAAGGGGTAGAAACAACAAGTTCTGATTTTAAAAAAATAAATACAAAACCAAAACCAAGAAATGAACAAAACCAAGACATTTAAGTCAAGCAGCCTGAGATCAGCACCAAGTCTCTGCTGCTGTAGCAGGAGCCTTTGGCTCATCTCCATGGAGGAATCTCTGTACAAAATCATGGAAGCATTTAAAGATGCACCCAGAGCAGAGAATCACAGAATTACTGAGGCTGGAAAAGCTCTCTGAGATCATCAAGTCCATCCAATGACCTGACACCACCACATCTCCAGCCCATGGCACCAAGTGCCACCTCCAGCCTTTCCTTGAGCACCTCCAGGGATGGTGCCTCCACCACTTCCCTGGGCAGCCCATCCAATGTCTGATCGCCCTTTCCATGAGGAAGTGCTTCCTGATATCCAACCCAAACCTCCCCTGGAGCAGCCCCAGGCCAGGCCTTCTGGTCCTGTCACTGGTTGCCTGGGAGAAGAGCCCAGACCCACCTGATCCCACCTCCCTTCAGGTGGTTGTAGAGAGTGAGAAGGTCCCCCCTGAGTCTCTCCAGGCTGAACACCTCCAGCTCCCTCAGCCTCTCCCTGTAAGATTTCCCCTCCAGCCCCTTCCCCAGCCTCATTGCTCTCCTTTGGACCCATCCCAGCACCTCAGGATCCTTCTTGCAGTGAGGGGCCATTTAGAAGCACTAGAATTTCAGCAAGAATTTACCTTTCTGGATTTCAGTAAGAATTCAGGCACCTATTGGATACAGGGTCTTCTGCAAAGCCCAGGGTTGCTGAACTGGGCTCCAGGCTCCTGCTGCCTCCACAAACCTTGCTCAGAGGCTGTGACCCACCTGGATTTGTCCTGAGCACGAGTAACCTCAGTGACTATCTGGGACTTTTTTGTGCCTGACATGAAGCCTGTGCTGAAGCACTTGCAACAATCAGATTCTGCACCCTCCTCTGCATTGTTTTACCCCCCGACGTGCCCAGATCTAAGCAGTGTGGAGTGACCCCAGCAGCACCACTGCCCCATCCCCAGGGCGAGCTGCTTTCTCAGCCCACCAAGCCACCAAGCTGCCTGGAGGTCACCACATCTCTGGCTGCTCAGATGAGGTTGCCAAGACAGGCAGGAACCCGCACGTGATGCAGCTGCAGCTCAGAGGATGTGGTGGCAGGACGTGGGGAGAAGAGTGACTTCCTGAAAGGGGAGATTTTTGTCAGCTGCAACCACCAGGAAGGGTCCCCACCACAGCACAGGTCACCTGTGCCACCAGCACAGCACCAGGCAGCGCTGGGGACGAGCCTCAGCCAGGTCTCTGCAGAGTGGTCTCGTGGTTGGTTCTGCCTCGTGAGTGTCTGAAAATCCCTGAGGGAGCCTTTCCCCCTGCTCATTTTTTTACCAAAGTGCAGGTTTTGCACCAAAACCTTCTGGCTCAGCAGTGCTGGCACCTCACCCTGGAGCTGCTGCAGTCACGGGGCTGCACACGATGGGCACGTGGAGCTGCTGGGGCTGGACTGGCAGCAGTTGTGAGGCCACTGCAATCACAGCAAGAGTGATCATAACAATCCTAGGAAGAAGAAAATAACAGTGACAACAATAATATTGCATGGCTGGAGAGGAAGAATCAGTGAAACATCATCTTCAATATTTCCATGCAATATTTCTGTTTGAATCATGAAATACAAGAGAGAAGGCAGGTATCTGCCCTGATGCACTGAAAAAAAGAGTCCTAAAAATCTTCCCACCTCATGGAAGAAATGCAGCTTGCAGGAGAGCTCTGAGGAGGGAAAGCAGGAATTCTTGTGGCAGAGAGAAAGCAGGTTCAGAAACCATTGCTCAAACAGTGAGATCAAAGAGTGATGTCCTAGTTTGAGCCAGGATTAAGCCCCAAAGTTCTTTCAGCAGAACTTAAATTCCTGCAATTAAAAGCAAAATATCAGTCTAAATCAATGTGGATAGTTTAGTTATTTGCCAGCTCTTGGCTCCTCCTCATCCCTGGATATCTGGACCCAGCAAGTGCTTAAACACTGACTGGAAACCTCAGCAGAATCAGGTTTTTCTCTGGAACGAGCTGACACAGAGGAGGTGAGAAATATCTTTGTGTTCTGGCTGATTTTAAAGACGGGTATTTTCTGTGCCTGGCTCAAGGGATGAAGAATATCACCATGTGTATTTCCAATGAGCCATTTCCAATCTCATTTCTTTATCTTCCTGGAATCCCATCCCACTGAAGCTGTCCCAGCCCGGGGCCTGGGCCTGCTCCTTCCCCGCCTCCCGCCACAGGGAAACAAACCCCAAAGAGGCATTAAAACCAAATAAATCCTTCTTTTATTGTTTCAAAATTCAAATACTGAGGGAAATAACGTTGCCTAATGAGAAGGAAAACAAGCTTCATGACTGCAGAGAGGAGGGGGATGTTTGGTGTCACTCGTCGGCGCGACGGAGCAGCAGGGATTCCCAGCTCCGCTTCCCAGAGCACTGGGAACGTGTTTCCATGTCCCACGGATGTGCCCAGCCCTGTCTGGCTCCTGGAGAGCTGCCCCAGGAGCTGGGACCTGCCCCAGGAGTTGGGACCTGCCCCAGGAGTTGGGACCTGCCCCAGGAGCTGGGACCTGCCCCAGGAGCTGGGACCTGCCCCAGGAGTTGGGACCTGCCCCAGGAGCTGGGACCTGCCCCAGGACCCAGCGCTGCCCCTGCTCAGTGTCATCCCAGTGCTGGCCCCATCCCAGTTCATCCCCATCTCAGTCCTGTCTCCCTGTCCCAGTTCACCCTCACACCAAGTGAATCCCCATCCCAGTGTCTTCCCGTCCCAGTGCCAGCCCCAGCCCAGTTAATCCCTCAGTGCCTTCCAGTCCCAACTCATCCCCATCCCAGTACCTGCCTGTCCCATTGCCAGCCTGTACCAGCACCTGCCTCATCCCGGTACCAGCCCATCCCAGTGCCCAGTCCAATCCCATTGCCCACCTGTCCCAGCTCCAGCCATCCCAGTGTCAACTCCATTCCAGTTCATCCCCATCCTGGTGCACCCATCCCAGTGCCAGCCCCATCCCAGTTCATCCCAGTGCCTGCCTGTCCCAGCGCCAGCCCTGTCCCAGTTCATTACAGCACCAGCCCCGTCCCAGTTCATTCCAGCACCAGCCCTGTCCCAGTCCATCCCAGTCCCAGCGCCAGCCCCGTCCCAGTCCAGCCCCGTCCCAGTCCATCCCAGTCCCAGCGCCAGCCCCGTCCCAGTCCAGCCCCGTCCTAGTCCCAGTCCATCCCAGTCCCAGCCCAGCCCTGTCCCATCCCAGTCCCAGCCTCGTCCCAGTCCATCCCAGTCCCAGTCCCAGCCCAGCCCTGTCCCAGCCCAGCCCTGTCCCCAGCCCTGTCCCCAGCCCTGTCCCCAGCCCTGTCCCAGTCCTGTCCCGATGCCAGGCTGCGTC
>NW_009951813.1:272587-317720 GCF_000747805.2 Chaetura pelagica | reverse complement strand
GCGAGGGGCCCGGCCCCGCTGTGGGGGCAGCCCCGGTTCCCCGGCAGGACGGGCCCTCCCCGGGGTCTCTCCCCGCTGAGGAAAAACCCGCCCGGCTCTTCCCTCAGGTCGCGTGGGGAAAAGTGCGTTTTAAAACCCCTCCCAAGGGCCCAACCCCCCCGTGAAGCTCGTGTAAAGACGAGCTCTAAGTTGTTCGCAAGGCGGCGAAGCCCAAATGGTAAAATATTTAGCAGTTTCTGGGCTGTTTGGGCGTTTCTAACGGGTCTGCGAAGAGTTGGTGAAGTCGTGGTTGTGCAGCTGCAGAGGAAACTTCTCGGGATTGTGATTTAAACGTGTGTAAATGTGGTTAAATGGGTTTTGGGGGGTAAACCCCAAAGCAGAAAGGTTTAAGTTGGAAAGTTATTACGTGGGGAAATGAGGTTATTACGTGGGGAAATAAATGTCATCGAGTTTTCTGACAGCAAGTTCAGAGAGACTGGAACTAATGATAACAAGGTGTGATGAGCAAGAGGGAAGGCCAGGGCCAAATAAATAAAGCAATAAATATGTTTCAAACTATTGATCAGCGTTCCAGGTAAGGATTGTTACGGGGTAATCTTAATAATGTTTGGTTTTTCAGAAGGAAGGGATTAGGACGGTTTTATTGACGTTTGGTGCCACAAGGAATTGGATTAGATATTTCATGTGAAAACATTTAATTTGTTCAAATATTGCCCGGTTAAGTTCAAGTAAAAAAGAAATAAAAACATGCGCGTGTTGGTCTGGAGTTGGGATTAAGGGATAAAGAGCTCAATTCTGTGCCAAATTGTGTAAGATTTCCCCAGTTCATGTCTTATTAGGTAATAAAACAGAAGTGAAAGGAGAGGAAACGGGTACTTGATGCTGCAAACTTCTTACCGTAGAGGAATTAACAACAGTCTGGGGTAGTCTTGTTAAGTGTTTTTTGCTTCCCCACTCTTCCTTGTCCCATCTCATTATATTATATATTTTTCAGGGTGGAGAAAGTCTTTCCCTCAGTGAGTATTTCTGCTTGGTGGTGTAAGATACGGAGTAATAGTTAGTGAGAGTCCCCAGGGTGGTTTGCTGGATTGTAGTCTTAAAAAGTAATTACACGTGTAATTAAAACGGAGGACATTTTTGGCCTCTCTGCTCTAGTTTTGGCCTAAAATTGATTGCACCTTACGTTGCAAGTAATCCTATTAAAAAGCTGAATGTGTGTGAAATAAATTGTAATGTGCCGTGAGGGCAGAGGTGGAAATGGAGCCCAAGCTTGAGCTGCTGGTTACAACTGGGTACAGCTCCTGGGCAGATTGTGCAGGGCCAGTTCCATTTTTCTTGGCCAGAGTTAATTTATCTTGCCTTTGTGGTTTTTATTGCCATAATAAGTAAGTTGTAGTAGGGTGAGTGGTTACAAACAGATGTGCTCTGCAGAGGATTCCTGCCCAGCTGACTTCTCCTGGCCCAAGGCTGTGTTTTCTTTACTTCAGACATTCTGTTTATTCCTTTTTACTACCAATTCTTTTATGTACTGGCATTTTAAGGGAGGAGCAGGAGCCTGGATCTTTAGACTGGTTATTAAAAGTAGTATCTAGAATTTATTTCAAATGTCACCTGCAATTTGACTTCATTAAGGTTGGCTTAAAAATGAGTTTTTTATCTGCAGGAGAAGGTCTGGCTCTCTGTGATCTCACTTCTGTTTGCATACAAAGCTTTTCTAGGTGTGATGGTGCATTCCATTGGCAAGGGGGATATGAGTTTGAGGGTGAAGCCTCACTATAACCCCCTTGTCCTTTTCCATAGGAGCTCTGGTATATTTTGAGAGGTGGGAAGTGCAGCAGGCTGCCAGCCCGTCACTGGGAGATGAGTTAATGAGATCAGATCCTCTCAGGGTGGTGACGGACATGAGGATGGAGATGTGGAGTGTTGTCTCTTCATCCCTTCTGTGCCAGTCCATGCCTCACCTCTGTGCAGGGAAGTCTTCTGGAGACCTATGTCTCATTGTCAGAATTGCACTACTTAAATATCAGGAGAGCATTGTTAAACTGGGTCAAAACCAGACTGAACAGCAGCTGTGGTTACTCAGGACCTTTGTAGTCTTTTCTGTGGAATAACACGGTGGTTCCTGAGTTACAATGTCAGTTCTTCCCCAAACACTCTTCCCTCTCTCCCATAGTTTATAATTTTTAATCTTTTTCAGCCTTAAGCCCTCCAGCAGTGTGTTGTCTTGAGTAGAGAGGAGGGAAGAAAGTAGCACAGCGGGTACAAAAATGAGATCAGAGGCTGAGGGTAAGAATGACCAAACGTGTCCTTGTTAATGAAGGCTGGCAGCTGAAAGCCCTGACACGTGGAATCAATTAGCAGCCGAAGCAAACAGTCATCCCACCAACCCCTGTCCTTCCTCATTAGTAGCACTAACTGGGCTCTGCAGGTGAGGTATGTGTGCAGATGTGTGCTGCTAAATTTGGCAGATTACTTTCCAGAGGATGCTTCAACTTACTGGCAAAATAATTTAGCTCTGAGGAAGGAAAGTTTTATTTGTAGGTTCAGCATCTTTGGGCTCATCTCCTGTTTGTTTTGTTTTCTGATTGAATCCAGCTAAATGATGGGATAAAAGTGTGGGTGGATCTAAGCAAGCAGAGGTAGAAGCCCTATTCATGAACCACACAGGGTTTTGATAACCCTATTTATGCTGTAGCTTTTAAACCAAACAAAAGACATGATTTAAGCAAGAAACCTGAACGTGAGCAGCAGTAGAGTTCGTTCTTGAGTGCTGTGAGGCAGATGGGAGCCTCCTGGTGTGTTGCTGTCTGGTGGCAGAGCAGTGCAGAGCTGGGCTTCTGGTAGCACATCAGATGATCCCAGGAGTGGATAAAGTCATGTGGCTTGTCTGACTTTTTGCTGTGAGGTTGGGGGAGACAAGAGTTTTGGAAGGCTTACAGGGGTGTGCTGTGTCTTCCAACCCACATCAGAATGGGTTTTCAAATAGTCCATGGCAGCTTTTCTTGTGTTCCTGCTGCTCCATGTCTTTGTGTGACTCTTTCTTCTCTTTGCATGTAGTTTGTTGGATTGTTTTTTGACTGCTTCTTCATGTTTGGTCTCCATGATGCTACTTGAAGGTGTTCCCAGAAGCTGGAACATGAATGGTGAGAACATTCCAGCCTTCACTTCCCTTGTTAATGCTAAACTCAGGTGTCCTTGTCATGGCTCTAAGGAGCTGCTTTCTTCCCTGTGGGGTGTTTGAAGGATGTCAGTATGTTTGGAGAGGGATGCAGGGCCTAGGAGCCTGAGCTCCATCCTGTCCGCTCCCATGCATGGAAAACCTGGGCTCTGGTTTCCTTTTAGGTGCTGGAGCTGTGTCCACTTTGGGGGCAGAATATATCTCAGTTTGCCATAGTTCAGCTTTTCAAATGAGACTGCATAGGACTGGATCACCTAAGTTTGTTTCTTTGGATTTTTTTAAATAAAGTAAATACATAGGAAAAATGTCAGTTCCCTTAAAGGTGTATTTTTAAATATTTATGAGTGTCCAGCAGTTCTTTTTGTTGTCATTCACTTGTAAGGAAACCAGGTGCAGATTTCTGTCCTTCAGCAGGTCACCTTTGGCTGCAGAAGGGGTATTGAGAAGGAATTGCTCCTGAAATGTCCAGGGAGGGTCCACAAGTCAAGTTGAGAGAGCAAGATTAGGGATGGTGCTGGGCTGTGGGAGAAAAATAGCATCTCAGCTCTGGTTTGTAACCCCTACTTGTCCTAATGCTGATCCAGGAATAGCAGAGCCCAGGCTATCATTTGTTTCTCCTCCTTTTATAAATCACAAGAAGTTAATCAGTCACATTTGGAAAATATTTGCGCTTCTATATGGATTGTGGGTGAGGTTTTTTACCTCATATATATATATATATATATATATATATATATATATATATATATATATATATATATATATATATATATATATATATATATATATATATATATATATATATATATATATATATATATATATATATATATATATATATATATATATATATATATATATATATATATATATATATATATATATATATATATATATATATATATATATATATATATATATATATATATATATATATACACACACATACACCTAGAGTTACCTGGAAATTTGGGTTATAACTTTTCAAAGTGAAGAAAAGGTGGAGTTCTGGGCACTTGCAGTGAAGCTGCAAGGTGTGCACAAAATTCTTTAGGAAATCAAATGGGACATAGTAGATAACTTGGTGCACTGTTAGATCAGTAACAACAATATTGCTCATGAAATTTGCACATTTTCTTCCCCCACTCACTTTTCCTGACTGTGATTGCTGAAACTTCTACTGGGAAAGGAGGGGTGGAAAATGGCTTATGTGTGTCTGCAAGCTGTGCTTTTTTCATATTCTTTGCAAAAGTACTTTTCTAGGGTTTTGTTTGATTAGTTCCTTGACTAAACACTTCACTTTTCAGACTCAAATGAGTCTCTTTGAGATGATTCATTTCTGACCTTACCCTTTCTGCAGAAGGGTCAGCACTATTTTTGCAATTTCTCATGGTGTTTAACACAAAGAAGGCATGTGATGCTTAATTGAAAGAAGTTTGGATGTTTTTATATGGCCATCTGTGCCAGATTTTACTTTAATTCCTTCATTCTCTAGTAATGCTAAATCTGCAATTAACAATTTGACTGCACACTGTTTAGAAAACAAATACCAGAAGAAAAATCTGGTTTGCAGCTTTTGTTACACAACTAAGTACACAGAATATGGGCTGATTCTGCCTCTTGACTTCAGCATCAAATGGATCTCAAAGACAAGCCCACACTTACTTGTGTATTTTAAACTTGCTTCCTCAATTCTGTGCACTTTGGTGTTGTTTTTTTTTCCTTTGGAAATACTTGACATTTATTCAACATGGAACAATTGCTCTTGGTGTCAGTCTGACACATGAAAAACTTGTGGAGTAGGTACTGGAGTTGAAGATAAGTCCCCTCAACACCAGTCATCTGGAGATCAGGTAATCAACCTTAATTAATCCCCAAAAGAGCAGGAGTATTCAGAAAAGTACAGAAGCAAATAAAATAACTAGTGCAGAGGTTTGACATCTCTTCAGAACATCTGCCTGGCAGCCTGCACCCAGTGTGCTGAAGATGTCAGAGATGTGGGAGAACAACAAAACACTCTTGAGTGGTGGCATGTTCCTCTTGATTGTTTTTACTAACTACTTCCACTTTAAGAGCACGTTGTATTGCCAGATTAATTCTTTGTGCCTTAGTTAAACATGTCAGTGGTGCGACTGAACTTTTACATTTTTTTATTATAAGAATCACTTTTTATTTTCCCCAGTACTGCATTTTTCATGTTGTCACCAAACTGACTTTTATCTTGAATCACGAATCTTACAGCTTCCTTACAAGTCATTAAGTGAGAATAGTTCTGATGATGACTGATGGAAAGTATTTATATCTTGCATCTGTTGCGGTAGAAATCGGATCAGATGTACAAATGGTAGAACTTCCAGGGTCTTGCCAAGGGGTGCCCTGGGTTGCTCCTGCAGAGCTACTTCTGAATGTGAGGGATTTTATGATTTCTGTGTGGCACTGGTTGAAGTTCATTAGTGTGGACAAATGCTACAGTGGTTACAAGTGGTTCCCAGAGACTGGGATCAGCAGTGTCACAGGCTGAGGTCTTGAGGAGTTGTCCCTGGGACTCCTTGCTGGGCCCATTAAGTGCCAGGTTTGCACAGGGCTTGGTCAGGCACCTTCCCCAGAGCTGCTGTTCTTCATGAGCAGCAGATGAAGACCTGGGGAAAAGCAGCTCAGCAGAAATGCTTTTAATGAAAGCTCTGAAAATGTAGGTAAGATGTGCTTCTGTTCTTCATTTTCAGTAAAGGAGCAGAGAGCTTTTAAGTCTCTGGAGGGGAAATTTAGGTTGGACATTAGAAAGGAATTCTTCCTTGTGAGGGTGGTGAGAGCCTGGCCCAGGTTCCCAGGGAAGCTGTGGCTGCCCCATCCCTGGCAGTGTTGAAGGGCAGGTTGGATGGGGCTTGGAGCAACCTGGGCTGGTGGGAGGTGTCCCTGCCCATGCAGGGGGTTGGGACTGAATGATCTTTGACATCCCTTCCAACCCAAACCATTCCAGGATTCTATGACATGGAAGTAGGTTTTGTACCATATTTTGTGTCCCTCCACTTCTATTGGGAATGAGGTGAGATGCTCCCCAGCATAGCACTGTGTGCCTCATTCAGCTCCTGGAACAGAGGGGACAGGAGAAAAGCTGCTTCCTTGCCAGCTTCATGAGGTCACATATATCTAAAGAGAGTGCTCTGTGGGGACAGTTGACTGGCACCTCTGGGGTCAGGGAGTGGGCTTGTGTGTAAAAGTGGTGCTTGGTGTAGCAACAGCCACTGTGGCACTGGTTGAAGTTCATTAGTGTGGACAAATGCTACAGTGGTTACAAGTGGTTCCCAGAGACTGGGATCAGCAGTGTCACAGGCTGAGGTCTTGAGGAGTTGTCCCTGGGACTCCTTGCTGGGCCCATCAAGTGCCAGGTTTGCACAGGGCTTGGTCAGGCACCTTCCCCAGAGCTGCTGTTCTTCATGAGCAGCAGATGAAGACCTGGGGAAAAGCAGCTCAGCAGAAATGCTTTTAATGAAAGCTCTGAAAATGTAGGTAAGATGTGCTTCTGTTCTTCATTTTCAGTAAAGGAGCAGAGAGCTTTTAAGTCTCTGGAGGGGAAATTTAGGTTGGACATTAGAAAGGAATTCTTCCTTGTGAGGGTGGTGAGAGCCTGGCCCAGGTTCCCAGGGAAGCTGTGGCTGCCCCATCCCTGGCAGTGTTGAAGGGCAGGTTGGATGGGGCTTGGAGCAACCTGGGCTGGTGGGAGGTGTCCCTGCCCATGCAGGGGGTTGGGACTGAATGATCTTTGACATCCCTTCCAACCCAAACCATTCCAGGATTCTATGACATGGAAGTAGGTTTTGTACCATATTTTGTGTCCCTCCACTTCTATTGGGAATGAGGTGAGATGCTCCCCAGCATAGCACTGTGTGCCTCATTCAGCTCCTGGAACAGAGGGGACAGGAGAAAAGCTGCTTCCTTGCCAGCTTCATGAGGTCACATATATCTAAAGAGAGTGCTCTGTGGGGACAGTTGACTGGCACCTCTGGGGTCAGGGAGTGGGCTTGTGTGTAAAAGTGGTGCTTGGTGTAGCAACAGCCACAGCCTGTGCGGGTGCTTGTCTTTCAACAGCTGAAATTATGTGCATGTATTTTTGCCACACCTGTGTCAGAAAACCAAGAGGCAGCAGCTGACAAAGCTGGTTTGGGTTTAACACTAGGATCAGATCCTGGGTTTAAGTAAATTCACAATATTGCTTTCTCATCTTATAAATTGGATTAAGTTGGATTGTCCTGGTTTGTTTGTTTATTTGTCTCCCAGCACAGTGCCACCTGAGCCTAATCAGTTAATGTGTTCTAAGAGTGACCTTGGAAGGGCTGTATTGGAGAAGTGAACATAGGAAGTTCCTGAAAACCAAAGTAGTATGTCTTGGCAGTCCTGCAGCAGAACTAAGGTAGAAAGTACTTGCTTCTCCTCTGTTCTGGCCTATGCTGCAAGCCCAAAACATCCATCCCTCTCCTTTCCTAGACTATTTTCCTCCTCTAATATTTTAAAATGGTATTTTTCTTGTTTTGTAGTTAGTTACAATTTTTCTCTTGTTTAATGAAAAACAAAAATTAGCAAGAAATACAATGGGTGGAGCTTGGGATTCCTCAATTCTGAATTTTATCTTTTTTTTTTTCCCCCTTTTCTGACACAGTGAAAGTACTCAAGTCTTTTTTTACACTGTTAGACACTGGCTAGTGACACCTTCTGAGGCCTTGGTATGGTTCCACTGCAGGCTCTGGAAGTTCATTTCACTCCCTGACTGATGAGGTTCCTGGAGGTGAGGCCGTTTTTTGTGTAAAGGTTTAGTTCAGCCTTGCAAAATATTAGTTGCTCGAGGTGAGAAGTAGCTTTTGATGAGTAAGTAAAGTATCATCAGTCATCATCACAGCAAAGGACAGGCAAATGATTTTTGTGCCTGAGCTGCAAAGTGCTCAGAGCAGTTCCTGAGACCAGACTGGTTGTGCCCTGCGAGAAGTCCTCTTTTTTTTTTTTTTTTTTTTTTTTTAAATGTGTATTTTTGGTTTCTGTTTAAATTGCAGTTTGGTTCTCTGCTAACATCAGGAGAGCGACTGGCAGATCCATGTGCTGGGTGTTAGACACTGCTGCCAAACCCTGCCAGAAACTGGGGATGCACAGAGCTCTGCCAGCTTGCTTTGGGTGCATGTGTATGCCAGTGACTGGAATCCCCAGCTTTGCTGGGTTTCCTGTTCTTTTTTGAGGGAGAAAGGTGATTTGTAAGTCAGTTATTCCCAGCATAGCACAGTATCAGATGGTTTTCTTCGTGCCAGCTGCTTCTCCAATGTAATTTTGCCTTCTGGTACATGGAGGCTTAGCCAGAAGGGCTGTGAACTTCAGTGTTGTTACTTGATTTATAGTCTTTGGGTTTATTGCACCATTGTCTTTCTCACTTTTACCCTCATATAAAGGCACTGAAATCCTCATTTCATTGGAAACCAACCTGGCAGTGCCTGAAATGGAGTTTCTGTTGAAATGGGGTTTCTGTTGAAATGTTTCTCTTCCCATTAGGCCTGCTGGTCTATAGAGAATAGTGAACCCCCATCCACTCGTTTAGCCTGCACAGTTGTATTTGTCTGCATGAACTTACACCTCTTTTCTTTATTTCTTTTTTGTTGTTGTTGCCAGCTAAGATGGATGTTAAAAGCTGGTAATGATGAAGCAGTTTCCCAGGGCTGCACTGTGGTTCAGTGGCTGAAATGAGATCAAACCCTAAGTCTTTCTGACCTCCTCAGCCTGTGGCTTCCCTGTGTAAAGATAAAGCATAGAGGTCTGGGTGGTAGCATATTAATTATGAACCAGAATATCTGCCAGCCTGGTAGTCATTTATCATTTCCTAAACCTGAATCTGTGACTTGGGGCCAAATGACTCATCTTTTGCTAGATCTTTTTGCATTAATGTTTCTGAGTCTTAAAGATGAAAAGCAATCACAAATAGGGACAAAGGAGGAACATTGGTGCCTGACTATGCCTCTTCAGAATGTTTTAAGTTAGTTTCTGCAGTCTTTTTCATGGCACAGTTTGCTTCCTTTTAGTGGGCTATCTTCATTTTTTATTGTAAATTTTAGTGATAGGGAGCATTATAAGAAAAGTAATTTTGTTATTATGTTTTTGTAAAGGTTTTTAGTAGATTTCTAGAATACAGAGAGGGAAAAGGCTCATTATTGTATTGGATTGTCTCTGGTTAGTACAAGATTATTTTCTACATTGTGATTTTTAGGCAGTTTTCCTGGCCCAGTTTTAAATTCTGCAATTTCATTACTCTGTCCAGGTGTCTTCTAAACCACTTGGCGCAGGAGGAGCTCTATAAATGGTCTTGGTGTTGGAGCTTCTTTATGTTTAAAGCCTGAATGCAAGAAAAACATCTAAAAAGTGATGGTTTGTCCTTGCTGAAACTGGCATCCAAATGTTGGCTGGAAACAAGCATTTATAGATGTACAGGGTGCATAAAGTACTAATTTGTGATGAGCTTGTGACTACCTTGTTCAACACCACCACACATTAGGCTTCCTTAGTGGATTAATGGAAGCTCCACAGAACCTGCTGGTGGTTCTGTGGAACCCACTGGTGGGTCTGCTCTGTGTATGTAACCACGGACACCAGTGGCCTTCCACAGTACCATTAAAACCAGTGGGAACTGGAGGCTTCTGCAGCTCAGCTGCTGCTCCACTTGGCTCCTGTTTTCGCCCTCCTGACTCATTCAGACTAGTTTATGTGCCACTAATCTTCACAATTTATGCAGGCTCGTGAGTAGTTGGAATTTTATATTTTGAGAGGAAAAAAGGAGTAACTCCTCCTTCAGGGATTAGGTTGTGATACCCAGAGGTAGTTGGTATTACAGTTTACAAACACCTGTCCTGCTTTTGATCCAGTTAAGGTGATCTTAAAGAGCTTGAATTCAAGCTGCAGGGATGCTCAAACATCATGTGTTATCCCCCTCGGTTTTGGCCTTTGGCTGAATTAAACTGGTCACTCTCAGCTTGTAGGCAGGTTTAGCATGTGGAAGGCTTCAGGTCAAGAGTGGAGTTCACCTGCCCTGATCTAAGTGCTCAGCATTTAAAAATCTACCCCAGCCATGGCTCTTGAGACACTTCCCAGTGCTCCAGGAAACAGGCTGCCAAAGGCAAATCAAGCACATGGTCCTTGGATGCTGCTGCTCTTAGTCTGAGTTTAGAGCTTGGAATGACCTCGTTTGACTCCCAACATTAAATGTCCCAGCACAGACCTCCACTGTGGGCAGTTCTGACCCATTCGCACAGGAATGCTGTTAGACCTGTCCATTGGTCTGTGCTCTTTCCAACTTAACATCAGTGGTTTTCCTCAGACTGCAAAATTTAGTAGAGCTGACAGCTCAAGGGAAGGTTGTGAATGTTTTTTTTCTCGTAAAGCAAGCAGTTACGTTCATAGATTTGCAAATATTTAGGTTATGTTTCAAGGGCATGAACGTGCAGTTAATTCATGGTCAGTGTTTGTTTAATGCATGCCACAAGAACAGTGGAGTGCTGGGATGTGGGGAGCCCATACAGCAGAGTGGCTTTTAGTTGAGTCTTTTAATGGAGCCCATTTGTTTATTTGCTGGGACGTGAAATGCTTGAGCATTTTAAGATCTTTACAGCATTTCTAGCTTAGAGCCCTGGCGTTAAGGCAGTGTAGAGGGGCCTGGCAACAGCTGTTAGATGCTGCTGCTCCCCCCAGGTTGTACAGACTTGTCGCTTGTGTATAGTGAGTGAGTCTGTGCATACATCTATACATGCAGATTTGTGTTTCTGTGATTTGAAATCTTGGTGTTCTTCATATCCAGACCAAATTTGAGACCCAAGGAACTGGGTCTCTGAACTGTAATTGGCAAAAATGTCATACAAATCAAGTCAATGTTAAAACTCACTGGTTTATCTTTTTGTTCTCAAACTGCACATATGCTTAGTGCTCCTAATTTTCTATTCACATTTACTTAAGTGTCACGGGAAAACTGGAACACAGAAGGTTTAACCTAAATGTAAGAAAATACTGCGTGACTGTGAGGGTGCCAGAGCCCTGGGACAGGCTCCCCAGGGAGGTTCTGGAGTCTCCATCCCTGGAGACATTCCAAACCCACCTGGATGTGTTCCTGTGGGATCTGCTCTAGTGGATCCTGCTCTGGCAGGGGTTGGACTGGATGATCTCCAGGTCTCTTCCAACCTCACTACATTGTGATTCTCTGAAAAGCAAATTTGATGTTTCCCCCCCTATCTTTTAAAACTAGTATTGCTCTGAAAACCCGTTGTGAAGTGTAAGCAACAGGCCTGATTATTCTGTGCCTCTGTTTTGTTCTGTTTTCACACCCTAGTTTTCTTTATTAAAATTAAGTAAAGAGCCCAAAGACTAAGCAGAAAGATGGAACAGAATGGCTCGGAGAGAATCATCAGCATCCCGACTGCAGATCGTGATGTATTGAATGCCTTAGACTGGAAAGACGGCATTGGTACCTTGCCTGGTAGCAACATCCAAGTAAGAAACCAAGGAACACCACACACAAGCCGTGCACACCACCATGCCCTGGGCAGTGCAGAATGTTTCCAATATATTCTGAAGTTGTACAGAGAAAATAGTTTGGTTTAAAGAACTGGGTTGGCATTACCAAGGAGGTGGTGAAATTTGAGGCGTGTTTCCGAAAGCCCGGTGACAGCCCCTCTCCCCTTCTAATTTCTTGCTTAATTGATTTCTGAAGGCAGGAGGTGTTTTAAGTAATTGTTTTCTGCTCACAGAAGTTACGAGCCAGATCTTCCTAATTCTCAGTCATGTCCATACCACATACTCGGGCAAGAAATCCCATTAATTTCAGCCCAGCATGAGGAAGACATTTCCGCTGATTGACAAATTTTCTCAATTTGTGGGGTTGAGTGTTCAGGTTGTTTTCACATCAGTGGTTCTTTTTTGCAGCTTTTAACAGCTGTCTGTGCCTTATGTACTCACAATAGTGACAAATTTACACAGCTCTGTGTAAATCAGAACCAGGATCTGATGGTCACAACCGTGGTGCACTGTGTTAGGGGAGGGAGGAGGGTGAGTGTCTGTTGACTGTTTCCCAGAGTACCTTCAGCTGTTATTTCAGTTCAATTGCACTTTTGATGGCTGAAAATGAATACATAAAATTGCCCTCAAGGCTGCAAGTTCTGAATCTCTATGGGGGAAAAAAATCAATTTCAAATGAAATAAATTGGAGCTGAAGGGACTTGAGAGCTTTGAAAAATCAGATTGTTGGTATTGCGGCAGATATTCAAAATCAGGATCCGCACCCTCTGCAAGTGTTGGCAGTTGTGCCCTTCCTCCTCCCCTCCTCCTCCTCATCCTCCTCCCTTTGTACAGAAATGTCTGCACGGGCTGTCAGAGCTTGCTTGGGCTACAAGAAAAATGCTCCTGCCAGCAAATTCTGAGAGGACATGGATGAACTTGGGTGCAGGAAAAATGGGGAGTGACTTTTGACAAGGTTGTGTGGTAACAGGACAAGGGGTGATTGTTTTAAGCTGGAAGAGGGGAGATATATCTTAGATATTAGGAAGAAATTATTGAGTCAAGGTGGTGAGAGCCTGGCCCAGATTGCCCAGGGAAGCTGTGGCTGCCCCATCCCTGGCAGTGTTGAAGGGCAGGTTGGATGGGGCTTGGAGCAGCCTGGGCTGGTGGGAGGTGTCCCTGCCCATGCAGGGGGTTGGGACTGGATGATCTTTAAGGTCCCTTCCAACCCAAACCATTCCATGATTCTGTGCCCGGAGTGTTTTGAGATCAGTGGTTTGCACTCCCATAAAACCAGATGGAATTGGGTCCACTGATTTTCTAGCCTGTCCTTTGGATGATTACTTTGCACTTTTGCCCTGTAGTTATTTGAAGTCATTCTATTTCTGCTTCTTACACACGAGCTCAGCAGTACATTGCCATGGGTTTTCTTTTAACCAGCAGTAAAGTTCCTCTGCAGAAGCAGCTTCACTTTTATTGATTCTTCATAATAGTAGGGAATCAAGAAAGCACCACATTATTTGTTGGACTGAAAGACAACAAGTAATATGCTATTTTGTATTAGATGATCAAGTATGAAAACACTTGAGTGCCATGGTTAGTGAGCATGGTGGAAATGTTTAGCTGCAGCATGACAGCTCACTGCACAGGAAGCCACTTCATTCTTAAGATGCCAGACACTTTTGGTTTTTTTTTTTCCTGAAGAAATGCCAAACACTTCTCTTGTTTTGCTGTTTAATCTTCCCCCCCCACTTCCTGCTATATTCCAGTTCTTGCGTGCACAATGTTTCCTTAGTTCCCTTTAAAAAATTCCCAGGAAGGACAGATTGGTTTTGAAGGGTCTGTGTGGATTTTACATTAGTGAATGTGCTCTGTGGAACCCCTTGGTGTAAAGGAAGGTGCAGTCCTGATAGTAGAACTTAAGAATAAGGGATGTTACCTTGAAGAGTGTCAGGATGAAACTGTAAGTTGCCTCCGTGGATCAGCCAGTCCTCAGCATCAGATCAGAGACTGTTAATAAAGATGCTCATTTTTTTTCTAGCAGAAACTTACATTTTTGGGGGCCTGATCTGAGCTCTACAAGTGGGTGTGGATGCAGGTGCACCAGTCAAGTGATCAAAGGAGGCTGTCTACACTGTTTTGGGCTGAATCAGAGCTGTTAATTAGTCTGCAGGGGCATCAGCCCCAGAGAACATCTGCTCCTATCAGTGACACTGGCCCCTTGCCCCAGCTCCAGCTGGGAGCTCTGCTTTGCTCTCCCTGTGCTGCTTAATGGCACGTGGAGCTCTGGAGATGCTCCTTCCACTGACCTGCTCATGATGCTGAGCTGTTCCTGTTGGCCATGGCAAGGAACCCTTGGGACCTGCAGCCTTGTGCTGCTGCCCTGGTGGCATTGGAGGAAAGCCACAAGTTTCTTCTCTGAACTAGGGGGTCTCCTGCAGAAACTCAGTCTACTTGGAATTATCATTTCTTTCAAATAGATTGTTTCTTTTGGTGGTGAAATAAGTGATGCTCTGTCTGTTCAGGGCTACAAAGGAAGAAGTGAGTTTTTTAGAAGCAAGTCCAATGTCTTTAAAGCTTTAAGAAATACAGGCTTCAGATAAAAAAAGAGGAAAGAGGGGGAAGAACATTTGGGATAAAGATTTGCTAGGGTGCTGGAGGCAGGATCCTGAGCCCAGGAAGCACGCAGGGGTAGGGGAGGAACAGTGCTCATTGCAGTGAGGAGCCCTGCTTCAGAGGTAAAGCAAAGACTTTTAAACTGGTTTTAGGTTTAGTAGGTTTGAGCAAAAAGAGGATGGCTGAGAAAAGGTCTCCAACTAATGAAGTGCTATGAATAAAAGCTTTGGAGCAGAGCTGGCAAATGTAGCTCACCTTTGACTTGTCTCTTTTATTCTGGAGTTCAGTAGTTCTGTACTGCAGACAGTAACAAAGATCAAGGAGTGAGTAATCTTCAGAGCTATTTGCTCATCAGAAGGTGATTTTTAAATTATTTTTATTTTTTTTGTACTTGATTGCCTTTGCAGATGGAGACTAATAAAATATGCACATGGACACAGTTTGGCACATTGTAATAATTTTATCTAGACCAATGAAGTGTTCCTTCGAAGACTAAGAAATTTTTGAATGTTTAAGGATGAGAGTCTCTGAAATCTGCCACATCCTATTCCCTTTCCATAGCTAGCTCATGGTCTGAGTGCTTTGCTGTTTCTGGAGGGGTTTTCTTGTTCTGCAGCTGAACTTGCCCTTGGGAGGACAGGCCATGTGTGGTCAGGGGGGCAGGCAGGGCTCTGCAGGAGCAGAAGATGGGTGTGCTAGCAGAACCTCTGTGGGAGGCTCACCTACTGATGGTTTCTTGAGGGTCAAACCAGGGAGAGCTGGGGCTGGGACCTGGAACACTGTGGCTCCTGGTCATACTGGTACATGTCACCTACCTACCTGCAGTGCCTGTGGCTTCTTCGATGTATTTCCAGGTTGTTTGGAAACAGTTGGTTTGGACTTGAGACTCTCTCCTCTGTCTTTGGGTCAGGGCCCCACTGTGCCTTTCTCTAATGAGTGGCACTATGCAAGGAGGAGCTGACCAAGAAAGGCCAGTTATTTCTCAGTGCCTACTGTTCTTCAGCAGTATTACCTCTGCCTGTCCCTGCATTCCTCTGCTCCTCTGGGAAGTTCATTTCCCACCAGATTGTCAAGTGCCATCAAAGGAGGGCTGAGAACCCCTTGGCCTCTTGCAGCTCCAGATGCTGTGTTTATGCAGCCCCAGCTGTCGCTGAGCTCTGAGGGCTTTCAAGTGCAGCCAGCACCAGCTGAAGAATGTTTGGGACAAGTTCTCCACTGGAATGTGACTTCTCTGTCAACAGCTGGGTGATTCCTGCTTGTGCTCAGGTTTTAGGGAAGTTGCTCTATGTGATAACTGCAGTAAATGGGATTGTGCTGTGTTGGATGAATTGGAACCATCAGAGCAGAATTCGGGGTAAAACTGCTTTTCTGAGGGTATTTATTCTGATGTGTTCATCAGAGGTCTGGGTTTTATAAGAGGAGCACATCCCAAACAGGTACAATTAACATGTTTCCTTCCTTGACAACAAAATGGGGTTTTTTGGGTGCCTGTTGGTGGCATTTTGAGAAAGAGTTGAATATTTCTCTCTTTGTTACTTATTTTTAGTGCTTTTTAAAGTACATGCAGCCATTTCTTTTATATCCCATACCTAGTCACTCCTCAGGGAATCCTATTCCTGCCTCTCCCCCTTCCTAGCCCTTTTGCTACTGGTTATTGGCTTGCTTTCTTTTCTTACCTGCAGTTCTGTTTAAATGAGTTTGGACTGCTAGAAATCATTACTGAAGCAGAAGCAGAAGCTATAAAAACTCTTTCAGCCTCAGCAGTAAATGCCAGCCCAGCCAGCTTTGCTCCTGCTGCTACCAACGCTTCCGCTGCCTCTAGCACTGGTTTGGAAGGTGAGCTTTTTGCTGGGGAAGGGAATTTACAGTTTTTGAAAAAGCTTCTAGAGACAAGTCAAACTGAAGTATATGTCTCAGGAGCGTGGTGCTCCCTGGCACTGTGTGCAGGGTGAGTCTGTGTCTTATTTTGAGTATTTTAGGGGTATTTCGTGGATGTAATTACTGCATCATCCTGACAGGGCATTGTGCTTGCCTTTGTGGAAGGTAAGTGAGGTTCTAGAAACCATCTGGGCTAGGTTTGTCAGTTTAGTCAGACCTCCCTGAGTTTTAACCTTTCATGCTGGGGTCTCTCTGAGTGGTGATTCTGGGAAATTGGAGCCCCTTCTTTCCAAGGCCATGGATCAACGATAACATCAATGTTTTTCCATAATGCTGATGACAGGCTTGTCATGGCAGCTGGGCCTTAGCTGCCTGCTCTTGGGGCAACAGGAGCTTCCAGTGGGATTCCTTTCTCTCCTCCACACATGGAGCATGAATGGATGGCCCAGTGTTGTACTAACCAGGCACTGACAGCACGTGGCTGGGGCACAGGGAGCCCTGGGCAGGTGTGCCTGATGCCTTGTACCAAAACAGGTCTTCTACTGAGGTGGTGGTAGGAGACTTGAGAATGAGCTTGGGACACACGGACACCACAGGAGCCTGTTGAGCGTGTCACTTCTTGACATCCCCAGTGTGTCCTGGTACAGTCACTGGCAGGACAGTAACTCTCTGGGTAGGGTCTCTGTTAGTGATGCTCTGTCCCTGTGTCTCTGAATTCATACACCTCTGTGGAGAGAACTTCTTTGAGAATGTGCTCTCCTCCTGTTGCCAGCTTGGACAAGTGTCTGCCAGTTGGCTTTCCCTAGGATTTTGATGGAACTATTTCTGTCTTTGGGTAGGAAGGCTTTGTACCTGTCTTTCCTGCTGGCTTTTTTAATCCCAGATTCATTGTGAGCTCTGCAGATTCACTCACAGGTGTTTGCTTACTCTCCTCATGGTTGTGGATTGTGCTCCTTGTCTGAGGAGATGTCAGTCTATCAGGTGAAGAGCAGACTCTTACATGGACACCTCAAAACTAGGAATTTTTTTACACCCTGTTAGTCCCAAGTGTATTCCCTAGATCAGTGTGACTTCTAACTGAGCAGAGCTCTTCAAGTGCTCTCAGTTCTTGCAAGTTTTTCTTACTTTGCTGTTTCCCTGCCTGGAATCATTGGTCCCTGATAGAAGAGGGAGAGGCTTTAGGTTGTGACACAAGCAGGCATGGGTGCCCTCCAAGTGTAGTCCTTCTGTCCAGTTCCAGCCAGGACCATCTGACATCCTTATTGGGTTATAGGGAGCAAAACTTGGGTGCTCCTGGGCAAGTAGGGCAGTTTGTGTAAGGATGTTGCTGCTGTTGTTGCCTGGGATCAGCTGGGAGCATCACCAGCCCCATCCTGCCCTGCCTGCAACCAGGGATTGTGTTTGCAGCCCCTGAAAGGAAGCTGCTCCTTGAAGAGCATCTCCACCAGCTTGTGCCTGGGTTTGCTGCAGCAGTGCCTTCATGTGCAGGCTGCCAAGGTTGCACAGAGGCTCTTTGAGGGTAACAGAGCTCTGGGACAGGCTGCCCAGGGAAGCTGTGGAGTCTCCATCCCTGGAGACATTCCCAACCCACCTGGATCCTGTGGAATGTGCTCTAGGGGATCCTGCTCTAGCAGGGGGTTGGACTGGATGATCTCCAGAGGTCCCTTCCAACCCTGATGACTCTATGACTATAAATGAAAAACGTCAGTCAGCAGAAGAGGTACAAGCTCTGGAAAGGAGACTATAAAAATGGCTTTAAACAAAAAGCAAAGTGACTCATATGTCAGTGCTCTGGATTGTGTCGTGTGGTGTGCTTTTTCTTTTATTTTTCTTTTCAAGTGTTTAATGATGCATTCAAAAATGGATTGATCAAACCAGCACACATAAATGGAGGAGTGATGGAGCCTCTGAGCACAATTTTCTTGTCAGGTTACTTGGGGAAAATATGCATTGGGATAGTGTAGATGCCTGGTAGTGAAGACCTCTGCAATTGTGTTAGTTGGAATATTAAAGCTAAATTAATTTGCACCAGGAAGAGCTCTGTCATGGGAGAAAGTAAACAGAAATGATACATTGGAGTTATTCCTTACATTTTCGTGCTTTCATTCAGATGATTTATATATATATCCCTTGCTAGATAAAGAAATAATTGTTTCTGTTCTCCCATCAATAATGTGCTATTTTTAGAGGCTGCCTGTGAAGGATTTTCTTTTGTACAAAGTGTATATAAATGCAGAAAATTTTAAACTTAACCAACTGTATTAAAAGCATCCAAACAAGGTGGACATTTGTCTTTCAAGTTAGGGGGTTACTAGGAATAAAGAAATAGAAGATGATTTGTAACTGTGTGCTGGTTATAGCCTTGAAATTATATCCTCTTTTATCACTTTTACAGGGGGCAGGGTTTCTCCAAAATTAAAATATTGCCAGTTAGGGTTTTTTTTCTTTAATCAGGTGGTACTTCCTAGGTGCCAATAATAATTCCTTCCCTCACTATGGGGTACTGAGAGTCACTTAACGGAAGTTTGTAAAGGACTCTGACAGAACTAATTGCATGAAAGCTGTTAGAAAGTTTTAATGTAATACTTTTCTTTTTCTTTGCTGCTGCAGTGCCCAGAGAAGACGTGCCCTGCTCCAATTTCCAACCCTGTGAACAAATGGATTGCTTTGAGAATGGAAGGTTTTCTACTCAGACGGGCTCCCAGCAGCACAGGGACAGGTAAAGAAACTCCAGATTCTTCCTCTTCTGGTAAAAATGTATAAAGAGAACATTGTGTTAGAGAAAAGTTTTGCTGTGGGTAGGATGGAATCCTCAGAGCAAGTGTTCCCTGATGTGGCTGAAGCAGAGCCAAGTGTTACCCTGAGGTTCCCATGCCTAACAGAGGAAAGCTCCTCTCCAGAGGTCTGTCCTCATTTCCCAGCCTGTGGAAATGCTGGTTGTGTGCTTGATACCTCAGTTCTCCATCCTACTACCAATAAGGATGATACCTGAAATCTCTGGAGGGTTGTAAAAAGGCACATCCTGCAAACAGGATTCACTTCTTTAGGTTCTCAGCCCAGGCATCCTTATTCTTATTAAGAGGTACAGAGACACTGGGAATACTGCAGGAAAATTGTTGCACTTTTCATTTGACTTTGTTCTCAATTTTGGATGTTTAACAATACCAGAGACATTCCAGATGATTGCAGAAACAGGGGAAATAGTAGAAATCTTAATACCAGCAGTGGCTGTCAGATGAATGAGGCTGGCAGACCTGCCAAACGTGTCCGAAAGAAGAGGAGACTGCTTCTGGAGTCTGAGGATGATGAGGAAAATGCAGATGAGGATGAGGTAAATGAGGCTGCATGTATTTTCTTTAAAGAGAGCTGTGGAGAGCAGGGACCCTTCTGTGTCTAGGATCTCACTGCCATGCAAACTGAGCTGAGGGAGGTGAGGATGGTCTGGGGCTCATCTCATCCTGGTTGACATCAGTAATGAGAGGTCTGAGGAGTCAGATGGGTGAAGAGCTCATGGGAAGTCCAGGTCAAGATTTCAGACTGGAACTTCTGAGGTGTAGTTACAGCCCTGTGCACCAAGGGTGTTTCACAGTGATAAAAACACATGCCTCCAAAATTAGTTTATCCAACTACAGTCAAGTGCTGTTATGTGATACTGAGGGTTAGTGTCAAACCTCAGAGTCTGATGGCTTTTAATTAGCTACTTGCATGTACACTCACTGCACTACTAGAAACCTGTACTCATTGTGGATGAAGAACCTCAGGCCTGACCTGATCTTTTCTTGACTTCCATTAACAGTCTCACTGCCTTCAGGGACCCTTCTCTGTGCAGGTCTGTGCTCTGCTGCCCTGTATGCAGCATCTCAGGCCTGAACCATTTTATTTCATGTATCACACATGGTTTTGTAGTGCAGAGGTGCTGGGGTAGGTGTGTTTGTAATGCCGGCTGGAACTTCTGATGCCAACTTCTGAGCTCCTCTTGTTGCTCAGCTCTCCTCTGTGATGTCTGTAAGGAGTATGGCTGTTTACAGAAGTACTTGCACTCTGTCTCTTCCCTCTTCCCCTCCTCCTCGTTTGAAACTGCCCCTCTGTCTCTTCTGGGGCATGTTTGGCAGGGAGCTTTGCATTTCAGATTTTGCCCTTTTTGGTTTGCTTTGAGAAATGACAACCCCGGGTGAATTAAACATGAGTTTGAACACCACACAGAAGAAATGTGACTGGCAGTCTGGCTCCGAGTGTGACACAGGGAGACAGCATTTTCTAGGGTGCTCATCTGTGACAGCAGGGACTTGAAGCCTCTGCTTTCTTTAGGGCTTCACAAATGATTTTTCTGTCTCTCTCGCCATTCCCTGGGCATAAGAACCTCTGAAAGGAAAAGGAAAGGGGAGCATGACAGCAAGGTTGTTTATGTGAGCAGTAAATCCTGCTCTGCAGAAGGCAAATCTTGCAATGGAGATGTTTGGGCTGTGCTGCTCTTCAGTAGCCACATTTAAATGAACTTTAGTAGCTCATATTAAATAATTTGTAAAGCACTTTTGGGATACTGCAGCATCCAGGTTCTCTGGGTAACATACCCTACTAATGTTCCTGCAGGGTTCTTCAAAAGAAACTATTGCTAGCTAATAGTCCTGATAGTTACATCCTTATTGTACCTGCATTGTGAGATGATCAAAGAGGGAGGAAAAAACCAATATTGCTAAACTTTTTTTTAACATATCTGTGTCTAGGAGAAGAATAAATCAAATAATATGAAAAGCCGCAGAAACACTAAACCAATAAAACAAGGTGAGCTAAGCTCATAGTCTCTTTTCTTTAATGTTTATAGATTATTTTTTTTTACTATTTATTATAAAGTGAATAATAGTAAACAGAAGAGGAAAGGACAGTAGAGCTCATTTCACATTCAGAATAGCTTATTAGGTACATAAACCTCTTACCATAGTGAGTCTTCTGAAGTGTATTAGCAGGAATATCCTGGATTTACCTGCATGATGGGCACAGTGGAGAGGGTGTAGAAGGAGACAGCCTGATCCAAAGCTCACTGGAGACAATCAGAATCCTGTTTCTATTGACTTTGGAGAGCTTCGTAGCCACAGACTGCAAATGCTAAGTAGAAAATAACTTATAAACAGCCTGTGATTGATTATAGACTTTGAGTTGAATGTCTGATACACCTTAAAGGAGTCAACGTATGGAAACTGGGGGCAGGCTTTTAATATACATTTAAAAGGAGATTTTCTGTGTGTATGACCATGGTCCTGCTAGAATGAATCCAAGCACCTGCCCAAGTTCTTGTTTTCATCATCTATGCACTGGTATCTGCCTCTCTAGTAGATGTTGTATTAGCAGATTATAAATATATCTCTCTGTGTGTGTATATATATAAATACTGTGAACTGAACAAAGATTCCCTTGGTTTTTCATTTGTTTTGTTTTAGGTTCATTTCAGCTGCAATTACCTGCTTCTTTGTGCTGTCTTTTAGTTTATATCTAACCCCTCATTCCTCGGTGAAATATCATTTCCACAATTTTAAATTACTATCTCTTGTCCAAACTTTACAGTGGCAGCTTTCCATGGGCAGCTTGCCAGCAGCTAAAGTGCCACCTTTCATTTGATGTGTGATATAATTTATGTATATATATATTATTTTAATAAGAAATTAGCTTGGTTTTCCTACTGCTGGAATTCATACCTTTTCTCAAAAGTTGGATAACACTGCCTCCTTTGGGGTACAGCAACAGAACAGCCTTGGTGTGTGCACAGGAGGAAGAGAAGAGAGCAGAGCAGGAGGCATTTGAAGGAAACACTCATTCTTCTCTTCGTTTTTGATTGCTTAGTTGTTCCTGGAAAGAAGAAGGTTTGGAACTGGGTTTCCTACCTAGAAGAGGAACGGATGCCAGCTGCTCCCCTCAAACTGTTCAGAGAGGTTGGCAATTTTTTCAGCTCTCTTGCTATGTTTCTCTCAGGCAGCATCACAGAATTACTGAGTCAGGCAGGTTGGTTTGTTCCCAGCACTGAAGCTCTGTGGAAACAAGTGTTAACCCCCAAAACCAGGGTGTGAAAAATGCTGGTTGAGCCTCACTCAGAAATAAACAATGGCTGTTCTGATCTGCTTTGGGTAGCTCTGGATGTTTGGGCTGTTAGGCAATCTCCAAGTAATGCTGGAGAGGGACAGCTTAATGTCTTTCATATGTCCTGGCCTTCATTTCTGTTGTCCAACAACCCTTCCAGCCTTCCTATGTAGAAAACTGCAAGTCAGTGAGCTCTGGGAATCTTGTGTCAGTGAGACTTGATGTCTCAAGTGACTGTTAGGACTGTTAGGGTGGAGTTTGTTGCCTCTGAAGGTGGGAGAGGGTGAGATCAGTCCTGCTGGAGCTGCTGCTGCACCCCAGTGCACCAGCCCATGTTCAAAGTTCAACTCCCAGTCAGCTCTTCAAAGCCAAGGGCTGTTGGCACCTTAAAGAGGGAGGTGGGAAGGAGTCAGGTACCTGCAGTGGGTGCAATAAACCATTTGCAATTCCAGTTCAGGTTTCTTTTAAGCCTTTACTATGTAGTTCAGATGTTCAATTTGGATTAAATGGAAAACACAAATGTTTTCTGGAGTGACTGTGTAAACGGGCTCCAGATCAAACATGCCTTGTCCCTTCTACCTTCTGAAGATGAGAAATTACCTTTTGGGAAAGCCTGGACTCTTGAGCTGGTGCTGATACAGGCAGAAAGATTTTAGCCTTCCTGGCTTATGGTTTTTGCCAGCAGTCTGGCAAAACCTGGGCTGTGAAAGGTATTCTTTTGTGTTTGATGAGAGCTCATTTCTGCATCTGCTGAAAGATTTGTTCATAACTTATTGCAACAGCCTTGTGGTTCTGTGTTTTTGAGAGATTAATTAGAATAACAAGTAAATCTGAATGTGGTGATGGTGACATTATTGATCTCTGTAGCTGTGCCTGTCTATTAAAGCAGCAATCATTTAGTGAGAGAGTGTTTTTGTCTGAGTTGAAAATGTGAAGCCTTAAGTGTATCTCATGGCTGCTGTGCAATAGATTTTTGTCTTCAGGAATTAAAACCAAATGTGTCCTTCTTCCCCCTCTGCCTCACAGTATCAATCATTCCCAGAAGGCCGAAATGGATTTAAAGTTGGAATGAAATTGGAAGGGCTGGATCCTGAACATCCCTCTCGATTTTGTGTTCTCACAGTGGCTGAGGTAGTTGCTCTTCCTGTCTTTGGTTTCCAAAGTTCCATGTACATTGAGGATTTTCCTCAATAAAAAGTAGTAAGATCTGAATAATAATACTTTAATTAATTAATGGTTAAGAGGAGTTTGAGGTGACAGTGAAGGAATGTGGTTAAGCATCTATAGCTGAAATTCTACTGTCAGATTTTTGCAATTTTATCTTACCATAGTAAACCTGGTAACTGCACACAGTGACTAAGTATCAAAAAGAATAGTGCAATTAGGCCCTGAGAGAGTATCTGAAGGGGCTCCAGGAAAGCTGGGGAGGGACCTGGGACAAGGGCAGGGAGTGGGAGGACAAGGGAGAGTGGATTAAAACTGGAAAAGGGAAGATTGAGGTTGGACACAAGGAGGAAATTGTTGGGTGTGAGGGTGGTGAGAGCCTGGCCCAGGTTGCCCAGGGAAGCTGTGGCTGCCCCATCCCTGGCAGTGTTGAAGGGCAGGTTGGATGGTGCTTGGAGCAACCTGGGCTGGTGGGAGGTGTCCCTGCCCATGCAGGGGGGTTGGATCTGGATGATCTTTAAGGTCCTTTCCAACCCAAACCATTCTATGATATGATATGATACAAGTTGAAGTGCATTTATGCTTCTTCAAATCTGTGAAATCTGTGTTCATCTGGTATAGACATAAATATTCTCCTTTTTACTTGTCTCCAGATACTGCCACACAGGAATATGTGCATGAGTGTGGAATAGGAGGCCAGTGAATTTAAACTGTCCAGTTTTATTTTCAGCTTTTTGAAGTGAGGAAAGAGGAGCATGGAAACTGGGAGACACAAATGAGGAAAAATAAAACTAGGATTTTGAAAAATAAATGAGCTCTTCAATTTACTTTAATCAAAATATATGAGTGTTTGCTTGGTGTTTTTCTTGGGCTTCTTTATAACCCTTTATGCTAATCAGGGCTCCCCTCATTGTAGGTGAAAGGGTTCAGAATGAGATTACACTTTGATGGTTACCCCGAGTGTTATGACTTCTGGGTCAATGCTGACTCCTCTGACATCCATCCTGTTGGCTGGTGTGAAAAAACAAGTCATAAACTGCTCCCTCCTAAAGGTATGGAAAAAAAAAATAATGGAATGGTGGACAAGAAACCATAAATTCTGCTAAGAACTAGTTGTCCTGGCTCTGAATGTGTCATTTTTAGTAGGATTTCATTGTGGTACTCGATCTGAGTGGCTTAAAGGGAAGAAGTGGAACTAAGATGGTGAATAACAAAAGAAGAAAACAGCTTCCTTATGATATTCCCAAAGATTGATGTTGTTAGTCAGATTAGAAACCATTGGATGTGCCTGTAAAGCAGGGAGGTTCTTTGCAGTTCAGAACTTGCTTCATTCTTGCATTCAATTTCCTAGAACTATTTGAAGGTTGAGATGAATGATTGGACATTATAGTGAAAGAGAGATGTTTTAGCTGAAGTGCAGAACCCCTGCAGGCTGTGGAAGGGCAGTTCCCATGCACAGTTCCTATTCTTCCCAGGTAATCCTCATTTCTGGGAAGAAAAAAACCAACCTGATCTGAATGTAACAGGGCTGTGTAAAACCATCTTTTTCTCTCTTTTCCTAGGTTTCAAGGAGGGAGAATTTAATTGGACTTCCTATTTGAAGAACTGCAAAGCTCAAGCAGCTCCAAAAAGCCTTTTTAAAACCCTCAGCACTGTAAGTGAGGATATTGAATACAAGATGTTTCTAATAGGTCTGATGCTAAGTGGTATTTGACTAGAATAATTATGTGGTTTTGTTATGCTCATGTCAGAGGTGCACCATGGTACAATCAGATGCAAACTATTTCCTGCTGTGATTTATTTTTTAAGATGGGGAAGTGAGTACAATTTTTCTTCCTTCCCCCAGTCACTGGCTTTCCAGGGAGAGAATTTGTATTTCCCTTCCTCCCTAATACTGGAGGCAAAGATTTACTCTACCATTTATTAAATATATTACAACAGTCTTGTTTTGCTGTGCCCCTACAGTCAAGGTATTTGTGTCACTTTCCTCTAATTTAGTAATTTCCAAAATAATTTCTGGTTTCCAGCAGCACACTCATATGTGCCATGGGAGCATTTTTCATCCTTCAGCCACTGTTGCTTTCTGCTTGGTCGTTAGTTCCCCTTCCTGTACTTCCTTTATGTGTCACTCAGATGACACAAAGTCATGGTCTGGTGGATGTGACACTGCTGATGGACTGAGCACTGACTCCAGTAGGATCAGGGCCTGACTCTGCAGCTCTGTTCTGCTTCTGAGGCACCTGTTTTCCTTAAGACTATAACTTTTCCAGTAATGAGAAAGGACTTGCTACACAGGCTGGGAGAGCTGAGGGTGCTCAGCCTGGAGAAGAGAAGGCTCCAGGGAGACCTTAGAGCACCTTCCAGGGCCTGAAGAGGCTCCAGGAAAGCTGGGGAGGGACCTGGGACAAGGGCAGGGAGGGAGAGGACAAGGGGGATGGATTAAAACAGGCAGAGGGGAGATTGAGGTTGGAGATGAGGAGGAAATTGTTGGGTGTGAGGATGGTGAGAGCCTGGCCCAGGTTGCCCAGGGAAGCTGTGGCTGCCCCATCCCTGGCAGTGTTGAAGGGCAGGTTGGATGGGGCTTGGAGCAGCCTGGGCTGGTGGGAGGTGTCCCTGCCCATGCAGGGGGTGGGACTGGATGATCTTTAATGTGTCTTCCAACACAAACCATTCTATGGTTCTGTGATTGATTCTATACTCACACTTACCCTCATCCATGCCTGACCTAGCACGTGGCTGATTTCCCTTCCCAATGTCCTGTTCCTCAGCCTGTCACACCCTCTGGTTTCCGACTGGGAATGAAACTGGAGGCAGTGGACAAGAAGAACCCGTCGCTGATGTGTGTCGCCACCATCACGGACATGGTGGAGAACCGCCTGCTGATCCACTTTGATAACTGGGATGAGAGCTATGACTACTGGTAAAGAGATGCTCTGTCTAGTACATGTCTGCAGGTGGACTGTGGTGTCTTTTGCTCTTCCACTAAGGGTAATATCTAATATCTTAAATGTAGTCACTGAAGTTGGGATCTTAAATCAGTTTTCAAGCATCCAGTGCTGGAGTGAGTCGGGAGAAGGGCAGTGAAAGGTCTGGAGTACAAATCATATGGGGAGCAACTGAGAGACCTGGGATTGGTTAGTCTGAAGAAGAGGAGGCTGAGGAGAGACCTTGCTCTCTACAGCTTCCTGAAAGGAGACTGGAGTGAGGCAGGTGTTTGTCTTCCAAGTAATAGGTGATAGGATGAGAGGGAATGGCCTCAAGTTGTGCCAGGGGAGGTTTAGATTGGATATTGGGAACAATTTCTTTACAGAGAGTGGTCAAACTTTGGAACAGGCTGCCCAGTGCAGTGGTGGAATCACCATCCCTGGAGGGCTTTAAAAACCATGTAGGTGTGGCACTTCAGGACATGCTTTGGTTGGCACAGTGGGGTTGGGTTGATGGTTGGACTTGATGACCTTTGATGGTCTTTTCCAACCATAATGATTCTACTTTGGGTTTTCACAAAGTACCAGTTGCCCAGTAGCTTCCCCTGCTATTGGAGAGCCTGTCACTAGCTCAATGTGAAGCCATTGGGGTTGGCTTGAGCTGTCCCTGGAGCATCTGAGGTAAAAAGGGATGGAGGTAATGCAGCTGGCTGCCTCGGGTCAGGTCAGGAAATGTTGATGTTATCCATTCCTCTGGCAGAGGTAGAAGGATAAGCTCCACTAGTGACACCACCTGGAATTAGTAACATTCTCTCCTCCAGGACTAGTCGTGGCTGTTGCCATGTCTTTTCTGCAAACTCACATTTGGAAGCTGCAGGACTGAAATCAGTACAAATCTTTTCTATTTGGCTTCAGCAGAGTTTGGCCAAGGCCCTTTGCAAATAAAAAACATTGCCAACATTTAGGCTTTTAAGTCCTGACCTGCACTCCAGTTGTTCTGCATCTGAAAATCTTGATTCCCTGCCCTCATGCTGGGGCCAGGTGGAATATTAGTCAGGGAAACATTTTCCCTCTTTGCTCTGTGTTTTCCAACCTACATGATGGAGTGAGTTCCTTTGAATTTGTCTGTGAAAGAACCACCAGGCACAGCCTTATCAAAACAACATGGATTTGATCAGCATTCTGTGTTCTCCCCCTCAGCTCATTTTGTTTGTTGGTTTGTTTTCAGATGAGGCACCTGTTTGGTGGCAAGTCAGTCTTTTCTTTCTTTGCCATAAACATGTCATGCAGAGCTTTGTGACACCATTTGCAAGGTTTTAGATCTTGTTCCTGTACCATTTGAGCCCTTGGTGCTTTGTTTCCATGCCATGTTTTGCTGGCAGTTTGAAAATTGTAATGGGAAACACAAGCAAAGAAAGCTTCAAAGTAGAGCTTGGCTGCACAGGTTTTTTCCTTGATCAGACAAACTGCTTTGGGCCCTTCCTCAGAGCAGATGTGACAAAAGGGCCTGTCTCACGTTGGCCCATAACCTTCTTCAGGACTTTGAAGATCTTAAGATGCAGTAAAATTGGGAACCAGGCAAACTCCCACTAGGTTTCAGCTAGAATTAATGGAAAACTTGCAGTTCTTGGCAAAGACCTGAAAAGTGGGCTGCATCACCTGCAGTGTGGGCAGCAGGGCCAGGGAGGGGATTGTCCCCTCTACTGTGCTGAGAGCCCCCTGGAGAGCTGTGTCCAGGACTGGAGCCCCCAACACAGGAAGGACATGGAGCTCCTGGAGAGAGTCCAGAGGAGGCCACAGAGATGATCCAAGGGCTGGAGCAGCTCTGCTCTGGAGACAGGCTGGGACAGTTGGGGTTTCAGCCTAGAAAAGAGAAGGCTCCAGGGAGACCTTAGAGCAGCTTCCAGTGCCTGAAGGGGCTCCAGGAAAGCTGGGGAGGGACTTGGGACAAGGGCAGGGAGAGAGAGGACAATGGGTGATGGATTAAAACTGGAAGAGGGGAGACTGAGGTTGGACATGAGGAGGAAATTGTTGGGGGTGAGGATGGTGAGAGCCTGGCCCAGGTTGCCCAGGGAAGCTGTGGCTGCCCCATCCTTGGCAGTGTTGAAGGGCAGGTTGGATGGGGCTTGGAGCAGCCTGGGCTGGTGGGAGGTGTCCCTGCCCATGCAGGGGTTTGGATCTGGATGATCTTTAATGTCTCTTCCTACCAAAACCATCCTATGGTTCTATGGAGTAATTCCCCCTTTCTCCACAGTAGTGCTGTTTCAGTTAGGGATGAGGGTTTATGATTCTTTGCTTTCTATGCATTTTAGGTTGAATGATCAATATACAGGCTGAACTTGCTGGCAGGGGGAGCTTTGTTCTTGTTTTTTTAAGCACCAAACATTTTCCTTTTATTTCTCTACCTTTTGGGGCAGCTTGGATGCTTTAAAAACTTGGCATTCTAAATCCTAACGAGGCGATGCTTGTCTTTTACACCATGATCCCACCCACTGAAGCATCTGCTCACCCAGCTAAGGCCTATCAGACAGCTTTTGAGATTCTGCTTTTCTTTTTACTTCAGAATTGACTGGTGCCAACTTTCCCTCTTTGATTCAGGTGTGAAGCCAGCAGCCCATATATTCGTCCTGTTGGCTACTGCCAAGAAACTGGAACCCCCCTGACAACACCACTTGGTATGTTAAAAGTGAGACTTATTTCCTGCCTCAGTTAAAAAAACCCCTGTGAGCTCCATCTTCCACATAACTACACATTTCCAAGTTATAGGTTCCATTCAGTACTCCCTTCTCTACTGACAATATTTTTGTTGATACTTTTGTTTTATGGCTCTTTCAAGAATTGGGATTGATCAATTGGAACTGAATTTGATATCAGAAGGGAAGGAACGTGGAAGTATTTGCAGCATTTCCTTTAATGTGAGCTGGAAGAAAGAGGAACTTGGTCAAGTTGGGTTAATTGTTGGACTTGATAAAGGTCTTTTCCAACCAGAACAATTCTGTGAACCAGTGTCATGATTTCATAGATGATAAGGTGGAATTTATGGAAATGAAGGAATAACTGAGGCTACATCTCTTTTGTGCTGCCCTGGAATTCAGTAAATAAAGAGAATGTTGGCAAAAGGAAAAGGACAGACCTTCTGGGGAGATGAATGTTGTTTTCAGGCCTTGAGAGGGCTCATTCACCTTCAAAATAACAAAAAGTAAAAAGTGATGTTTGCTGTTTGCTGGATTGACAGCCCTGGAGCAGGAGTTTCTGTAATTATTGTGGATCAAGTTTAGTGGACTGGGTGACACTACAAGATCCCTCTGCATTAGAGAGATTAACCTCTGTGCCTTTGCTGCAGAGGCAGAAAGGGTTGTAAATGCTCCCCCTCAGTTTCTGTGGGAAACAATCCTGGGGCTGAAAAAACACTGAAGTAGGAAAGGGAAAAAAAAGTAGAGTAGTTTCTTAAATGTAGGAGTTTCTTAAACGGGAGAGACATCTGGTTGTTGCTAGAGTAGCAGACCCATGTAGGTGTCTGAGGTGATGGTGAAGCCTTTTCTCTCCAGACTGCTGGGTTCCTCAGCTATGGGTGAGTAGGTAGCAGGAGACAAGAAGTTTCCACAATCTTGCAGGCACTCACACATCAAATAGTTGATAAAATAGGAAATGAAGGTAGCACTGCCTTTGCACATCACAGGATCCTTTGACTGACTCTTAATTGGCAGCTTTTTCTAGACAAGCAGCCTTGATTAAACTGTAGAGAAATAAACTCTTTGAGCTTCTCAGGTCAGAGCTAAAACCTAGTGCAGAAGTCAGGGAGGCTGCTCCAAGTGCTGTGTTTGAATAAACAGGCCACTATCCATTGTTAAGTGCTAAATTAACATCAGAGCCATGTGTTTCATAACTGGTTTTCTCTTGTTTGTAGCAATAAATGTGGGGTTTTCTTACTTAAATGGTAATTCTCTGGTTTGTTTTTTTTCAGGATACAAAGATTCCAAATCCTTCTCCTGGGAGAAATACTTGGAAGAAACTAATTCCCAGGCAGCTCCAGCAAGAGCATTCAAACTGGTTGGTGAATCTTTGGTTGTCCCAGATCAGGAGGGCAGGGGAAGCTGCTGTTTTCTACCCACTCTTGCTAGATGCTTTGTTTGATGGTTCTTCACCATGTCTGTGCCAAGAGGGTGAAACTGGGATTTCTGTTTCAAGATCATCTCTTGTTGCTGCTAAAGGAAAACACACAGCAGACTGCAAAATCTTTATGGTTTTTTAATTGCCATGAAAAGCTATCTTGGAAAGGATTTATAATTAAACATTTCCATTTGCTCCATTTGAAGGGAAGAACCTTCAGTCCACACAGATAATTGGGGCTGTCAGAGGAATGTGTGAAGGAGAAAGCTGGTCTGCTCAAGGTGTGTGTGCATGTGTTTGGGGGGAATGAGAAGTGGGCAGTTCCTCCCTCAGGTGTCCCCTCCACATGAAGTTTTAAAAACTTCCCTCAAATAATTGTGCAAATCCTTCTCCCCCTGGTTGGTGAGGCAGGAATTTCAGTAAGGAGTTTCTGTCAAGGACTTACATGTTCTAATATAGATCTTGGTTCTTCTAGGGAGGAGCCAGCTGTGCCCTCCACAGAACCAAGCCTTCTGACAGATGATAGAGCATCTCTGCCAGACTTCTGGAGTCAGATCATTCTGTAGATAGATCTGCAGATGGTTCTCTCAACCTTGGGAGCAAGAGCTTTTGATTCTTACTTCCGAGTTCAGTGCATTTATCTCTAAGCTCACTGTGAGCAGAAACAAAGCACAAGCCTTTAAAATAACTTCATTAAAAACTCCTCAGACTTTAAAGTTGATTTTTATTTATTTCTTAGCAGCTTCTCCAGCACCTCTGGCTCACCTTGCTAAACTTTAAAGACTTGTCTGTGCCTTTGTGACACTTGTCTTGATTCCTTTCGAAGAAGTTAGTGTGGCAGGTTAATTCCTGCTGCCCTCCTGTATCATTTATTGGTAAGCTCTTTGAGGCTGAGGAGGAAAAGTAATCATGAAGGCCTCAGATAAGGGAGGTAAAAATCCAGCCAGACAAGTTTGATAATTGCTAGATTGCAGCAGGTGTCCATTCAAGTGGTTGTAGGTCACAAGGTGGATGTCAGGGAGTGGGAAGAGGTTGGGTTTGCCTCTTTAGGGAACTGTAAGGCCACAGCTGGAGTTAGCAGCAGGACGATTGAATGCCAGAACATCCCTGGGATTAAGGTTTTCTAGAGTTGGGCAGACAGCACTGTGGATCATGCAGCACATAAAGCACCTCAGAGCCAGGGTGCAGGATGGTGAGTGAAGCTTCTCAGTTGGACACTTTGTTGTCCCCAGGGCAGGATCAGCCTTTTTCTGAGCCTTGCTTGTAAAATCCCAACAGTGTTGGAAAATGGGATTCTTGAGAAACCAGGGTGAAATACTGTAGCAGTTGGTCTTCTACACAATAGGGGAACAATAGAAGTAGTTTGGTAGAAACAAATATTTTGGCAAGATAATAAAACTCTTCCTTTACAAAAAGAAGTAATGAAGTACAGCCTGTGGAACAGCCTGAAGCCTGAAGGAATCTGCCACTCCAGCCCTTTCCACAGAGCTTCAGAATCAGAGAGCCACAGAATCCCAGACTGGTTTGGGTTGGAAGGGATCTTGGATCATCTCCATGGCCTCCTCTGGACTCTCTCCAGCAGCTCCATGTCCTTCCTGTGTTGGGGGCTCCAGAGCTGGACACAGCTCTCCAGGGGGTCTCCCCAGAGCAGAGCAGAGGGGACAATCCCCTCCCTGGCCCTGCTGCCCACACTGCTGGGGATGCAGCCCAGGACATGGGTGGTTTCTGGTTCCAGCACACGGTGCTGGGTCATGTTGAGCTTCTCATCCACCGTCACCCCCAAGTCCTTCTCCTTGGGCTGCCCTCAATTCATTCTACACCCAGCCTGGATTAGTGCTTGGCATTGCCCTGACCCAGATGCAGGACCTTGCACTTGTCCTTGTTGAACTTCCTGCAGTTTGCACAAGCCTACCTCTCCAGCCTGTCTGGGTCCCCCTGGATGGCCTCCCTTCCCTCCAGTGTGTTGGGAAGTGTCACCTGAAGGTAGCAGGACTTTGCTCAGGACAGGGAGCATTTCCAGCCCTGAGTAGTCTCTGCTTGGGATTCTTCAGAAGTGAAGTGTCTTCCCAAGGGGGAAGGCAACTGCCTTGTCTGCGTCTTTTCTTGTTTCATGCACACTCTGCAGCCATTGTTTTGTTCCTCAGATATCTGGCTTGGAGAGAATAGCAGAAGGGTCAATTCTGCTCTCATGAAACTACAGAAAATAAATTAGCATCCAATACTGTGTTGGAGAATGAGACAGAAAAAAAAAAGGGCATTTGATATATTAACAGTTAATAGAACTCTTTCAAAATCAGACATTGTTATTTTTCTGGCTTGGTTGATCTGAAGTGCAAATGCATGGCCCAGGTATTGATTTTTTTTTTTATTAGTATTATTATTCCAGCTAGCAATTACAGGAAATCAGTACATAAATATATGGCTTGAGAACCAGAACAGACATTTCTTACTGAATGAGTTTTTAACAGTTTTATCTTGTATAGCCTGGAGACACTGATCATCAGCACCAGATCTTAGCTCTGGATTTCTGCTTCCTTCTCTACCCAAAAATGCAGGAACCAGCCTAGTTGTCAGCATTGCTATTTCAGCCCATTGTCTTGGGCTGTCAATTCAAAACCATTTATAAGCTATTGCCAAAAAGGCAGCAACCCTGCAGAAAGTCATAAACAAACAGCCCTGTGCATCTTCTGGGCAGGTTTTTGTTCTCCAGCCCTCAGGCTCCTTCCTCAAGGAACATGGGCAAGGTTGGCTGGGTCAATAAGATGCTCTTAAAACTAAAAGCAGTTTAGATTGTTTGTCTTTCAGTGTGTTGTGTGGCTGAAAGCCTCTGGATAAATGTGTGTCCAGGTGAAGAGACCAAAGAGAAACTTGAGGTTTGGAGCCTGTAATCCCCTTAGCTCAGAAGTGGACCTTCTTCCCCACCCCCTGCTACTGGAGGGAAGAGTGATTATCATCATCTTTTCATTATCCTGATCTTGTTCAAAGGCACAATTTATCATCTCTTGCTAAAATCCTGACCTTTATGTGCAGAAGTAAAGAAGGATGTGTTCTGAATGAGGATCCAGTGCTCCATAACCCCCAGCTGAGGAGGTCAGAGGAGGAATTTGCAGTCAGTCATTTAAAGATAAATGAAAAAATTAGGAAACACTGTCTTACTTAGAGGTTTACATGAGTGGGTGCTGCACAGGGCACACATCAGGTCAGAGGACAAATTGGAGTTTTTACAATGTCATTTGACTGCTGGGTTTTGAGAGAAGGGTAAGTCAGCAGCTGCAGATGGACTGGAAATGCTTTTGGGTCCCAGCCCCACAGTTCTTGACAGTCATTAACAAGCAGATGCAGTTGCCATCCTCAGCAGTAGGTGTAACCTGCTTACTGAAGGGAACTGGAATGTCCAAATGCCAAGAAGATTGTCACATATAGTGTAGGGACAGGAGATGTCACATGTGGTGTGTTCAGGTGTGAGACAGTGCTGAGCTGGCCTCTCTCCTTGTCAGATAGATCATCTCCCTGCTGTGTCAGGTTGTTCTGTTGTCACCCTGCAGAGTCTGTCCCTCGGGGGAGCTTGTGGTAGTATCTGGCCTTTTTTTCTGGTAGGGGAGCCCCTCTGGCCCTGGCTGTGAAATGCTCCTCTGCACTGAAAAAGCTCAGGCTTCCTCTCCAGTCGTGTGGGGCTGCTGACAGGCAGACTGCTTCACCCTCTAGGAAACTGATGCTAAGCTCTGCAGCAGGCTGCCCTGTGCACTCGGGCCAGAGCTGAAAGGCATTTGGATGGGAGATGGAAACTTGAGCACATTTTATTCAGGGCAGGTGACTAGCTCTGAACACCCAGACCTTTTAGCATTCTGCTTGCAATCCTCTCTCGCAGCGTCCTGCTCATGGATTCCAAGTTAATACGAAGTTGGAGGCTGTGGACAGAAGAAATCCCATCTTGATAAGAGTGGCAACAATAGTTGACAAAGACGACCATCGCATCAAGGTATGACCTTGCTTCAAAGTGCAGAGGCCTCCTGCTGAGGAGTGTGGTGATGGGCAGAACAGGAGAAATACCTGTTTGGTATGAGGAGCAGCAGACAAATACTATGCAAGTGATCTAGCCTACAGGCCTGCCCAGCTGGGAATTCATAGAAACCCAGACTGGTTTGGGTTGGAAGGGACCTTAAAGATCATCCAGTCCCAACCCCCTGGCATGGGCAGGGACACCTCCCACCAGCCCAGGCTGCTCCAAGCCCCATCCAACCTGCCCTTCAACACTGCCAGGGATGGGGCAGCCACAGCTTCCCTGGGCAACCTGGGCCAGGCTCTCGCCACCTTCACAACCAAGAATTTCCTCCCCATGTCCAACCTCAATCTCCCCTCTTCCAGTTTTAATCCATCCCCCCTTGTCCTCTCCCTCCCTGCCCTTGTCCCAAGTCCCTCCCCAGCTTTCCTGGAGCCCCTTCAGGCACTGGAAGCTGCTCTAAGGTCTTCCTGGAGCCTTCTCTTCTAGGCTGAAACCCCAACTATCCCAGCCTGTCTCCAGAGCAGAGCTGCTCCAGCTCTCACATCATCTCTGTGGTTCCTCTGGATTCTCTCCAGCAGCTCCATGTCCTTCCTGTGTTGGGGGCTCCAGACCTGGACACAGTTCTCCAGGGGGCTCTCCCCAGAGCAGAGTAAAGGGGAAGGATCCCCTCCTTGGCCCTGCTGTCCACACTGATTTGATGCAGCAGAAAATTCCAGCTCTTTCACTGCAAAACTCAGCAAAATTGTTGGGTTTTAGCATGTTAGGGTGTCCTCAGAAAGCAATGCAATTAAAGAAACCATTGTGTTCACACAGATTTAGTCTTTAAGTATAGATTGTGCACCCTGTGGGCTGTGCTTCTTGCTATTTTGGAGTGTGTCACCAAAAATCTGGTGGTTGTATAAAACACAGAAGCAGAGTCAGGGAGACAAAGAGTCACACTGAGCACAAAGGACAGGGAGTTGCACCTGACTGAAAGATGGGATGAATCAGCCCCAAGCTGAGCAAGGTTTAAAGTAAAAGCTGAGTCATGACCTTAGCTGTATCTCTGACTGAGACTTTGTGCTTCTTTTAGATACATTTTGATGGCTGGGACTCCAGTTATGATTTCTGGGTGGATGCAGACAGCCCTGATGTCCACCCTGTGGGCTGGTGTGCAAAAACTGGACATGCCTTGGAAGTCCCTCTAGGTAAAGTCGATTGCATATTGTAATGTGGAATAATTTTGCTGTTCTTCTTCAAACCTGCTTTAAAAAAATTTGTATAATTTGGTTTTTTGTTGTTTTGTTTGTTCCCAGGTGCTGGTGCTGGAGTGGGAACAGTGGGACAAGCGTGTCCCACTCCCGGCTGCCACGGTGTCGGTCACGTCAGGGGCCCAAGATATGGGACTCATTATACGTATGTACAGGAGATCTTTTTATAGGGTTACAGAATCACAGAGGGGGGAGGGGGTTGGAAGGGGACCTCTGGAGATCACCCAGTCCAACCCCCTGCTAGAGCAGGATCCCCTGGAGCAGATCCCACAGGAACACGTCCAGGTGGGGTTGGAATGTCTCCAGGGATGGAGACTCCAAAGCCTCCCTGGGCGGCCTGTCCCAGGGCTCTGCCAACCTCACAGTCAAGAAGTTTATCCTCATATTATCTTTACCCTCCTGTGCTCCAGTTTGTGCCCATTACCCCTTGTCCTGTCACTGGGCACCCCTGAGAAAAGTCTGTCCCATCTTCCTGACACCCCCTGTAGACACTGATCAGCACTGATCAGATGCCCCCTCAGCCTCCTCCTCTCCAACTGAACAGCCCCAGCTCTCCCAGCCTTTCATAACAGGGTTCTCTGCCTGTGAAAGTCTCACTGCTGCCCACAACAATAATGCAGCAACAAGCTCCTGCACTGCACTGAAATGATCTCAGGGTGTTAATTCTGGAGATAGTTATAACTGCAATTGCAGCTCCCTCTTGTGTCTAAATGTGCTGTTTCACCATAAATCCTGTTTATAGCAGTATAAACTGCAGTGCAACCCAACATAGATTCATTCACTCCAATTTTTACATTCCAGCATTACTGAAGGAATTTATTTTTTTGTAAACTAATACACCCCAAACAGCTTGCAAGGAGGCAGTTAAAGAGGGAGGGAATGTGAGCAGGCTCTTAAAGTATAAGAGTGAGGAAAGCTAGTTTGTTTTGTGCTCTGCCTTTTGATTTCTTATGTATTCTGGGAAGAGGAAGGCTTGTCTCAATTAAACTCTTTCAAACAGCAAGAAAACAACCTCAGGTGGGAGGTCTGAAGATCTAGTAGTGTATAATGTGGTAAAGAGCTTTGAATTTCTCAGAGTGAAAGTTGCAGGACTCTCTTGTTTCATTAAATAGTGCTCAGACAAGCAGGTTACAGAGGAAGAGCTCTCTTCCTCTCTGAGGTGACTCTACAAACACGACTTTGGTTCCTAATTCTGCCACGTACTCCCCAGCTTTCCCATACCTAAAGCTGGATAATAACATCTCCCAGAGTGGTTTTGGCCTCCTCACTTTTTCTGCCTTTGTGATGGAATATCTGCCTGAGGCACAACTTAAAAACATACATCATCAGCTCTCTCTTTTTTTATCTTTCTTTTCCACAGGTTGGTTGGCTGCCCCTATTCTGATGTGAACCTCAACAGAGAGAACTTGTTCCAGGACCGCCTGGGTGGGGACAGACCTTCCCCCAGCAATAACATGCAGAAAGCCAAGAGGCTGGAGACTCCTGGCCCATTCCTGTTAGGAGCAGGAGAGTCTTCTCAGGAAGACTCTCCACAGTCCAGGTGAGCTGAACCCTTTTCTTGGGCAGATACTGGGGAGCAAAAGCATTTTCTAAGACTGAAAACCACAGGAATTGGCTGGTTTGTTCCTCTGTAGTGTTGACCTGTGCCCCAGACACTCAACACAGAGCAGTGCACTTTTATACCCTCATGTGCCTTAATAGGTTTCTTCATTCCTTAATCCTGCTGTTCTGGTCACATTCCAACAAAGGAAATTGCATTCTGTCTCCATAAATTTTTTTCCTTGCTGTTTCAATTTAAAATATATTCTTTTCTTTGCTTTCCTGTCCTAAAACTGTCAAGCAAGATTATTTTGCAGTATTAAACTGGAACTGCAACCCACCCCAGAGCTGGCTGTGTTACCCTGCTGGGGTAATGACTGTGTCTGTGTCACTTGGCAAATAAGTTGAGTTCCTTCAGATATTTTATTTCCTTGCATGAAAGTCTTGGAATTGAGTATCATTATAGCAAACTGGGCATTAGTTTTTGGACTGCAGGAGGTGCTTAAAATGTGTCATGGGTCAGACCTGGACATGAAAGCTTTTATTATTGTCACCAATAGGGCAAGACTTTTGGTCTTTGTTGCATGTGAAGGCTTATATACATTTGAAAGTTAATTTATTTGCTTAAATTTATAGCTTCTTAAAGATATATCTGGCCAGAAAGAAGGAAAACTTCCCTCCCTGGCACACATGGCCAAAGTTTGCCTCCTCCCATCCCAGAAATGTGCACACATCTCAATTTCCTAACTTAAACAACCAGAATTGGTTGCATTTCAATGGCACAGTTACCATAAAGCTCTCTCAGGAGCTTTGGGGTTCTCCCAGAATAAATGGCATTCCAAAATTATAATCTGTTTCTATTCTAACTCTTTTATTTCCTGATAGTGGTAGGTCTGAATTCAGTATGTGAATCTGATACCACCCTGCTGCTTGTCCTTCCCTGGGCAACCACATAGCCCAGTTTATCCATCAGACTCCTTGATGGAGACTCTTCTATGTTCTCTGGAGGCATCCAGAGTCAAAAATCTGAAATAATTTCACCATACCACATGCTTCAGTGGGTTTCCAGTAGCTGCTGGGATCAGAGCCTCAGTCCACAGGGGCTGATTTATTTCTTAAAATCTCTGTCAATCCCTGCTGAAGAGAAAAAAAAACCCACTTTGTCCTGTACCAGTAGTGCTGGTGGGGAGAGGAAAGATTCTGCCACTAGGTGGTGGCTGCTGCTCTCAGTTGCAAGGAGCAGCCAGCTCTGCTCTCCTGCTTGAGCAGAGCACCGAGGATGTCAGCTCTGCTGCTATCATCTCTGTCTTTCCAGAAAACCTGCACAAGGCAGTGAAAAGTCGTGTCAAGGCAGTGAAAAGTCGTGTCCAAGCAGCGTTCCCAGCCCGTCGGAACAGTCAGAAAACAATCATGAGAGAGACTGGGGAGAAAAGGATTCCTCTGCAGGCATCAAAGCCAAAAGGAAGAAGTAACTAAGATTTCTGGGATGGTTTTGTGCATTAGAAGTTGTGTTCCTTGATGCTGCTGGCTCTGCCTGAAATACAGATGTAGAACATAACTTAGAACAGCCCAGTTTGACCAGAGGTTTGCAGCACAGGGTTTTAGGATGCCATGGGAAATCTCCTTTCCTCCTGTTATTTTGGGCCCCCTCTTTCCTGCATTAACCCCAAATCTCAGTTCTAGCCATGAATTTAGTAGCACAGTCCTTAGCTTAGAGAGAGTTCAGGGGCAGAGCTGTTCTTCAGTTTAAGAGAGAAAAGTTTTTGCTTCCTAAAAGTCCCATAAGTTTTGTATAGAGAAGAAATTATATTACATATGTAATTATTATTATTATTAGTTGGTGTATCTTCTGAATTGCTTTGTAATTGATGCTTTCAGGCTTGGGAGTTCACATGCCTATATAAAGTTCCAGCTGGCAAAACAGGAAAGCAATGGGAAAGGTTGGTGACACTTTTTTTTATGTGTGTGTGTGTGCATAGATGTACAATATACTACAGTCAGAAGGAGCATTTAAAACCTTACAGCTTTTTTGCTTTGATTCCACAAGTCAAGAGGAAGGAGATGATGGTCATGCTTCCTTTAAAATGAGGAGGAAGAGCGATTCCACAAGTCAAGAGGAAGGAGATGATGGCAGTGGTAGTCATGCTTCCTTTAAAATGAGGAGGAAGAGTAGAATTACTTGGAAGTGAAAGGTTAAATACTTTGTAGAGTGAGGCTTCGTAAGTATTAACTGCGAAGAGAAGCTCGTGCCATCTCTTGGACCATGGCCTGCTCTTCTGAAGTGACAAGGAGTTTTGTTCCCCAGTCAGTGACATTTCTGCTGACAGAGCCAGCAGAGGTGACCAGGGAGGTTTGCTCAAAACCTGGCAGATAGTTTAAGTTCATAGAATCACGGAATGGTTTGGTAGGAAGGGACCTTAAAGACCATCCAGTCCCACCCCCTGCATGGGCAGGGACACCTCCCACCAGCCCAGGCTGCTCCAAGCCCCATCCAACCTGCCCTTCAACACTGGCAGGGATGGGGCAGCCACAGCTTCTTTGGGACCCCACAGGGTATTCAGAAACATAATCTGCATCCTCTTGGGTGGTGACTTTTCTAAGGTTTTCCTAAAGATGACAAAGAAAACAAACCATTAAATAGAAAAACAAAGCCTTTTTTTTTTTTTTCCTGGTACGTGACAGGTTAAGTTCTAAGAGCAGCTTTCTGCTATCACTTTAGCAAACCATATGCTTAACTTTCAGATTTACTATAAAAAGCCATTTCAGAGAACTGAGCTGACCAGGCTTTTAGGAGGATTTAACATGGTAATAAGTCTCCAATCAAAAATAGCTAAGCAGGCACAAACTGGGACAGGTGCCTAGCTGGTGGTTTTTTCTTTTAATACTCTTTCTTACCTAGTGCTGCAGTCAGAGCTGGGGGAGTCTGCCAGCCAGCAGTTGCAGTTACAGCTGGCAGGGGAAGCTGTCTCTGCTCTCCCTTTGCATTCACCTTAGAATGTTGGGAATCAGAGGAGGGAATTTCTTCAATAATCCTGGAATTTCAGCATTACCCAGAGCTTTCATCCCATCTGTGTTGAAACAATTAGAACCTGCTTCCTTCTCAAGGGGCAGATAACTTGTTTAGATCATGGTTTGGGTGCCTACCCCTGAGGAGTTGGGCTTAGTGAAGAGAAGTGGGGTGGAGGCAGTGCCCACAGAGCAGGGATGAGGCAGTGTAGGAAACCTTGGGCAGCACTGGGATCTCCTGCAGCAAGGAGGAGGGGGCAGTGGCAGCTGCTGCCCCACCAGCAGTGAGGCAGGTGAGGAGAGCAGGTGACAACCAGCAGCAGTGTCCTCTGCCCTGGAGTCACCAGGAGCATCACTTTCTGAACTGAGCAGTTGAGGCTTTTATTTTTTTAAACCTCTTTGGTCTCGCCAAGAAATAGAGACCTGTATTTGATGCTGTCCCAGATCCTTTAGGGAGGTGGGAGACAAGGTAAGCTGGGGACAGGGAGTGACCTTTTGCTAGGAGAGGCTTTCCCTCCAGCAAGGCTTGCACTTGGGCTAGTGAGGAGCAGGCAAATCATGGAAATTGGCCTTCTCCTTTCAAGTGCTATTTTCCTCCCTGCTTTACCAGTAGCGACTGGCACACCCCCAGATCCTCACACACCATCCTGCTGCCAGCCGTGTGTGCTGGCACAGCCAGCCCAGAAGAGCCGAGCAGCATTCCCAGCCTTCCTGAAGGCAGGAAATAAACCCGGAGTTTTGTACGGTAGCCACGGGATGGCGCTGGGCACCCTGCACGCAGGGCTGGGGGCGAGGGGCAGCACAGGGTAACCGCTGTCAGGAGAGAAGTGTTTCCCATCTTGTTTCCATCCTCTGCTCTGCTTCCTGTTGTATAACCAGGCACGTCCCTGTAGGACCATGACTCTGCACTACTGAGTGATCTCATTAGGGAGGGGTGATTGCTTCCTTTTTTATTTATTTATTTATTTATTGCCTTGATTTTGCAAGCTTGACACATGAGGAGGGAGTTGATGTCTGGAGGTACCGTGGAGCTCTCCTGGCCTGGGGGTCACCTGGGAGGGGAGCCCAAGCCCTGGGCTGGCAGGCAGGGTGCTCTTTGCAGGCTGGGTACAGCTGTGAGCTGGAACCATGCCATCAATTTTCCAGCTGAAGATGCTGTTACCAGAACTCCTCCACCTTGTCAATAAAACGCTGCAAACATCTCTCTTAGCAGCATGACATCATTTTCCAGAGAAGAAGCTAATGATAAAGCCTCTAGCCTGGCAATCTTCCTTTTTCTTTCCCCTTCTTGGGAGGGTGGGAAGGACACCCTGGAAGCTCAGTGTGCCATGCAGGGCTGCCTGCTCACCCTGCCTTGCTTTTCATTCCAGAGTGTGATCCTTCCTCCTGCTCTGTTCTAAGTGCTCCTACTTGAAGCCTGGCTCTGACTTGTCTCGTTTCCTTTTGCAGACCCTGACCTGGATCTCCAGCAGGCCCTCCACCAGTCCATCTTCATGCCTTCCCTGGCCTCCAGCCCGACCCACCGCCTGCACCTCTGCTGGGAGCAGCACTGCAGGCTGTTGCCAGAGGTCTCGGGCCTCACGGCCAAACACGTGGCCAAATGGAGTGTGGAAGAGGTGAGTTACCTGGTCCCTGTCCTGGAATGTGGGGTGTGGGAATGCCAGAGCCCTCCTCCTCTGGAGTGCTACTTGGAGACATCTTTATTTCCCTTCCTAGGCAGTGCTTTTCGTTGCTTTCATGTTCCACAGCTGACTCAGCTAGAAGTTAGACCCAGTCCCTTTATAAGGGAGAGGAGGGATCCCTATTAACCCTCTGCTGTCCATGACTCATTTCCCTGAATAAGATTCCATCCCTTTCTTTGTTTATTTACCCCTTGATCTTTCAGTCCTCAGGCCAGAAGGAGGATTCTGAAAGCAAATGCCATTTCCCTCTTATCTCACTCCCCCTCTCCTGTGACTCTGCTGCTGATTCACTTTTACACTGCAGATAATTCCCAACTGCACTGTGCATGCCCACTCCTCCTGCATCTCCCTGCCTGATTCCCCTGAAACAAAACTGCCCACAGCCTGACCTGATTTCTGACAGAGGTAGCTGTGCAGCTGGGGATGTGTCTCTGCACTTCTAGCTCTTGAGATGTCTTCTGTAATTAGGTGGTGTGTGAAAAAGCCAGTATCTTCTGTGTGCTGAGTCGTTGGTTTTTTGCCTCAGTACCTTGGGCATAAATAATATTTGTTTCTCCACTTGGGAAGTGGGGACAATTTGGATCCTGGCATTTATTCTCAGGCTGTTTAATTCCAGAGAAATGTGCTGTGATGTTGTTCTTGCAAGGCTGTAAGTGATCTGCAAAGCAGGAAAGAGGTGCCATTCTTCATGATGCATAGAGGAGCTTTAGAGACTTGTAGAAAGTGCCTTTTCCCTAAGTGCCTCTTACATCAGATAAATCCAATCTTGACTTTGCTCTCTGTGCTGGAGGACTGCTGAGAGGTTGGTGGGATTGCAGTGACACAGGAGGTGGGAACCACAGCACTTGGGAAGGGGACAGAGCAATTAGGGTGGCTCTTTTAAAACTTGGTCCTTTTTTTTTTTTTTGGTGCTGGGTTGTTTTGGTTTGGTTTTTTGGTAATGAAAAGGTGTGTGAATTGTTTTCATAGCAAGGAGGAGAAAAAATCTGAAAGATTTGCTGTTCATACCCTTATTGAGAGAAAGCTTCCAAAGATTTTTCCAAAAGGCCTTTTAGAAAATCAACAGAGGCAGAAGCAGCTGATCCTCTGACATGAAAATCAGAATCTCTTATTTGGGATAAAACATGGAGGCTGGTTCACAGAAGAACAGAGTCAGGATAGAAGCCAAATTAGATCTGTCCTTTGCAGCTGACCTTTAGAGCAACTGCTAGGTATATTTAGCTGGGATATTAGGCTGATAAGGGATAAATGTAAACAGGAACCACAAGGCATGGATGCTGGACACTCCGGATCTAGTGCTTAAAACCTGGAATACACTGAGCTATGCTCTGTGCTGCAGCCTCAGACAGCTGGTGAAGTGTCAACTGCCAGCAGGAGTGTGAGTGGCACGTGAGAAAGATGAGTAGATGCAGCACCACAATGGACTGGCTGCAGTCCTTGCAGGTCTTGTCTTGAATTTCAGTCAAGTGGATCTGGTTTTCCAAATGATGTTCATCATGAATTCCCACAGGAATCAATTTGGCCTCAGCAGGAGCACTTGCAGGATCAGCATGTGCAGGGAAATGCAGCCACAGGTCTGGGAGATGAAAGCAGCAGGACTTGGTGTTTTAGTGAGGCCAGAGTGGATTGTTCTGTTGGCATTTGGGCTCCAAACATCTTCCCACAGGGCAAACATTTGCCTTTGAGTTGTGCTTTGAACTCTGCTGCACAAAGGAGGCCATTCTGCTGGTGTGGCACAAGAGCAGTGGGGCTGTAAATTCTCCTTTGGTTTCAGACCCAGGAACTGTTTTTTATTTATAAAACCCACATTAAGGAAAAAAAAAAAATGCTGCTTTAAATCCTCAGTTGGTTGAGAACAGCTGAAGTGGCAGAGCAGCAGCAGTGTTTAGGGAAGCTGAAAAACTCCTGCTAACACTGAACAGCCAGCAAGCCTGGTTACTTTAATGTAGCTTTGTTCATGTTGAAAACTTCCTGTCATCTTCTCAGAGCACACGATCTTGAATCACAGAAGAACATCAGCCTAAATTGAACATAAGTATCAGAAAATACTTCTTAGCTGTGAGGGTAACAAAGCCCCAGGAAAGGCTGCCCGGGGAGGTTGTAAGTCTCCATCGCTGGAGACATTCCCAACCCACCAGAATCCTGTGGGATCTTCTCTAGGGAATCCTTCTCTAGCAGTGGTTGGACTGGATGATCTCCAGAGGTCCCTTCCAACCCCATCACTCTGTGGTTCTGTGTGATCAATACGTGCTCAAGTTGTATATTCATTACTTAATCCTGCATCAGATGCTCATACCTTGTGAAGACACTGTCCTTGTGCTAATTGCCTGTGAGTTACTAAATCCTAGTTAAACCCAGCTCCTCTCTGCAGGGACTGTCCCTTCTGCTGTACCTTGAGTGCTGTGTGAAGCCACCTCACCAGCAAGGTGGACCAACCTGTGCTGACTGCAGGATATCACATATCTGGGATTGCATCAGCACCTTCCATGTGGCTTGCACAGAGTTTCCAAGATGTTCCCAGAATTGCATACCAACCTTTCCACCCCCCTTCCTTTTCCTGATACACAGCCATGGTATGAGACACTTCCACCAGAGAGCTGTGGGCACTGAGGTTGTTAACAGCAGGAAGGAAAGGAAAAGCCCTCAACTGCCTGATCCCACTGTGCTCCTGACCTGTCCAGCAACTTTTCCAACCTTATCTTGAGCTCTCCAGCCTCATCCTTTCCCTTGGTTTGGGGCTTTACTGCCACAGTTTGGGGCTGTGTTGGTTTCCTGAAGTGAGTCCAGAGGAGGCCACAGAGATGATGGGAGGGCTGGAGCAGCTCTGCTCTGGAGCCAGGCTGGGAGAGTTGGGGTGTTCAGCCTGGAGAAGAGAAGGCTCCAGGGAGACCTTAGAGCACCTTCCAGGGCCGGAAGGGGCTCCAGGAAAGCTGGGGAGGGACCTGGGACAAGGACAGGCAGGGAGAAGACAAGGGGGGATGGATTAAAACTGGCAGAGGGGAGATGGAGGTTGGAGATGAGGAGGAAATTGTTGGGTGTGAGGGTGGTGAGAGCCTGGCCCAGGTTGCCCAGGGAAGCTGTGGCTGCCCCATCCCTGGCAGTGTTGAAGGGCAGGTTGGATGAGGCTTGGAGCAACCTGGGCTGGTGGGAGGTGTCCCTGCCCATGGAGGGGGTGGGACTGGATGATCTTTAAGGTCCCTTCCAAC
>NW_009951813.1:258562-272053 GCF_000747805.2 Chaetura pelagica | reverse complement strand
AAGGGCAGGTTGGATGAGGCTTGGAGCAACCTGGGCTGGTGGGAGGTGTCCCTGCCCATGGAGGGGGTGGGACTGGATGATCTTTAAGGTCCCTTCCAACCCAAACCAATTGGGATTCTATGATTTCTCTAGTCCATGGTGCTCCTGTGGTGTGGCCTGGTGCACCCAAGCCTCCCTTGTCCCTCAACTGCCACGTCTTGGTTTGAGGACTCTCCCTGCAGTGACAGGCCAGGCAAGTCACTGCAGCTCAGTGGAGCCCAGGGTCTGGCTCACACCCTGGGTACCTTTGCTGTGTTCTCTTGCATCCTCCTCCCCTCTCTTTTCTCCACTCCTGATAAACCTCAGGGCTCCTGTTGGTATAAAAGCCCAGGGTGCTTGCAGGGCCGTGCAGAGTTGGGACAGATCAAAGGCCTGTCACTGACTGTCCCTGACATTAACCAGCAGCAGTTGTGCAGAGCAGGTCACAAGAGCAAGGCAAGCTCAGCTCATTCCCCAGGGCTTTCTACCAGCCTCTCAATACCACAAACACTAAAGGGCATTTACCATCCTGCCCCCAGGGCTCCAACTGTCTCTGAAATTCTGGAAGGTACCAGACCCTGCAGAAGGATTTTCATTCAAGTTTTAATTGTAAAGAGGAAGGGGGATTCAAAAGGGTTTTGTTACTTGTTTACAACAGGAGTTGGCACTTCTGCAGAGGAATATCTGGAGTTGGTTCCTGATGGAGATGTGGATTTTAGGGCTTCCTCTTCAAATGCAGCTGTCCCTCCTAGCAGGAGCTGAGGGTGAAACGGGAGGGATGCTCTGCTTCCAGTTTGCATGACAGAAACAAGGGGAGCCAGAGCTGTTCACCACAGATCAGCTTCTGCAGGGGCAGAGCAGAACCTCTAGGCAGTGACAGCTCCTCTCCTGCCCAGTTGGGACTGGGGGAAGGGAAGGGATGTTAGTCAGGTGTTGGGATCAGCTGGAGATGCAGTGACTCGATTTAGGGGAGAATCTGATGATCCTGAGTTCCAGGGAAGCTAATGTTTGACAGTGACCCCTCCTCACTGTGTTCATGGAGTGTCACATCTGCAGTAACTCAGATGAGTACAGCTCATGGAACAGCTTCTGCAGGGGGGAAGCCAATTAGCATGAGATGTTGGATCTGATTATGCCTCAACATACAAATCTTCTGTGAAGCTGCAGCTGTAGAAGACAATATACATTAACTCATCCTCCACTGCGTTCAGGGCTGCTCCTCAGGCTGGTTTGTGTTATGTAATGTAATCCAAGGAACTGCTTGCATGTTTCTAGGAAGATTGTTCCAAATGTTAACAGATTTCCTGCTTAAAAAGGTTTTGCCCTGATGTGAAATGTTAAATTAACTTCTGCTCGTTTAATCCTGTTGGTTCTGTGGATCCTGTGCACCCAGCTTGGATTACATCATAGAATCATGGAATGGTTTGGGTTGGAAGGGACCTTCAAGATCATCCAGTCCCAACCCCCTGCATGGGCAGGGACACCTCCCACCAGCCCAGGTTGCTCCAAGCCCCATCCAACCTGCCCTTCAACACTGCCAGGGATGGGGCAGCCACAGCTTCCCTGGGCAACCTGGGCCAGGCTCTCACCACCCTCACACCCAACAATTTCCTCCTCATCTCCAACCTCCATCTCCCCTCTGCCAGTTTTAATCCATCCCCCCTTGTCCTCTCCTTCCCTGCCCTTGTCCAAAGTCCCTCCCCAATTTTCCTGTAGGCAAAAAAAACCAAAACCAAAACTCCTTTCCATCCCAGCTCCTCTGCCTTCTGTGTATTGATAAACCAGCAGTCCTCATTTGGTTGGTTTATTTTGTCTGTTAAAGGGGAGTCATGATGGGAAACTGTCTAGATCCTTTTTTCTTTTCAATTCTACCTTCCAGCAATACCATAGAGAAAGTGAAGTTGTGGGTGGATTTCAAACAGTGTAGCTAAATACAGCTTTTAATCTGTAAAAATATTGTTGATGTTTTAGAAAGATCCTTTTGAGCAGGGGAGAAACTGAACTTTCACAGAAAGATAAATGGTCAGGTGCAGTGTGGGCAGTATCACAGGTAACCAGAATATTCTAGGTAACCAGAATGCAGGTGTCGCAGCAACAGCCCAGTGATGGTTTTCATACATACCCTTCCCTAACAGGAGAGTTTTAAGTATTGAAGTGTTAAAAATCCTTGCCTATAGAGCCCTGATACAGAAATCAGACCTCTCTGCTTGGTGACAGCCCATGTTAATTACCTGTGTTTCTCTTTTCTCCCCCATACCTCCAGGTGGTGAGCTTTGTCCAGCGCTTACCTGGTTGCAAAGAGCAAGCATCTGTTTTCAGGGATGAGGTAAGTCCAGTCTGGCCCAGCCCTGAGCTCTGCTGTGGCAGCTCTGGTGGCAGTGAGGTGGTTTTGTCCCCTGCTGCTGTGGGGTGTCAGTGCAGAGAGCACAGACATGCTCAGACCTTGTCATGCCAGAGCCTGTGGCATTTAGGAGGCAGCTCCAGCATGGAGCTGAATTCCAGCATGGCTAATTGCATTCTGCTGCCTCAGATTTCCCCTGCACTTCCCATCAGGAGCTTATGCTGAACATCCTGTCTTGGATCGTTGTGCAGGAGGTTTGGCCTCATGAGGAAGATGTCCTGTTCACATGGTGCAATGAATGTCTCATCTGTTCCCTCTAAGAAGCACATATGCCTGCTTCTCTTGAGGAGGCTGGGAGTCCTAGGGTTTCCCAGGAATTGCTGGTGTCCCCATGGCTGAGGTGAGAGCAGGAAGGGGACCTTTCCTAGCTCTGGTTTCCCAAACACTGCTTGTTCATCTCCTGCACATGTCCTGTCATTGCTGCCTCGTGCTGGGCTGGCTCAGTTCCTCTTTCTGTTGGGTTCACCACAGCTTCTGAGAAATCACAGCAGGGGATGGGGCTGCCCTGGTTTTAGCATGTGTCCTCACATGGATCACAGACACTTGGGCTCTCAGTGCTTCAGCTTCTGGTTACACTGCAGGTACGACTTGGAAATTCTCTAGGAGTCCTGAGAAACTTGAACAGATCTACCTCCCCTTTAGTTCTGGGCACCTTGAAACACCTAGTATCTGAAGGGGCTCCAGGAAAGCTGGGGAGGGGCTTGGAACAAGGGCAAGGAATGAGGGGACAAGGGGGATGGATTAAAACTGGAAGAGGGAGATGGAGGTTGGACATGAGGAGGAAATTCCTGGGGGTGAGGGTGGTGAGAGCCTGGCCCAGGTTGCCCAGGGAAGCTGTGGCTGCCCCATCCCTGGCAGTGTTGAAGGGCAGGGTGGATGGGGCTTGGAGCAACCTGGGCTGGTGGGAGGGGTCCCTGCCCATGCAGGGGGTTGGACCTGTCTGATGTTTAAGGTTCCTTCCAACAGAAACCAGTCTGGGGTTCTGTGATTTATCATCCCAGCCTTACTGCTCTGATGGTAAGGTCTGGAGGGAAGAGGCTGTACCTTCTCTGTGGCACCCTCTGTACCCAGGAAATTCCTTGCACATTGTACAACTGTAAAGGGCAGGTTTTTAATAGATGACTGCTCCTCAGAGCTGCCTTCCTCTCAGGATGAATCAGGCTGCAGTGCATTTTATGGAATTTATGTCTGTATTCTGTTTTCCCTGGTTTTAAAAACCAGGCACTCACACAACATAAAAAGAAGAAGAAATGGCACCTTGCAAAAAGTTCTCCTCACAATGTAACTGTTGAGTTAAACAGTGGGAATAATGAAATGTAGTCAAATGAACCAACCTTTCAGTGTAGCTGAATGTAAAAGGTTCATCCTGATTTCTAGTGAAGATTCAGTCAGAGGTGAGTGTTTGATAGATAAGATGTTACTGACAAATCACTCTCCATGTATTTTATTTCTTCTGTATAATTTTGAGAGGTCCTGAGCACAGAACCTGGTTCAGAGAGCAGAGAGCCACATTCTATTTAATATCTTGTTTTCTGCAGCCTTCAAGCATGATTCCCTGTGCCAGATGAGAGGGGCTCGGGTTGTTTTTTTCAGGTTGCTGCTGAAATCAAGTTGTGGGTTTGAAATTAAAACCCTTTTAGAAGTTTGGCTTGGGCCAGAACTCAGATGTGAGTGAGGGGACTGCTGAGCTCCACCCTAGTGGCCAGTAGCTTTGCTCACCCTTTGGGATAAATAAATCCCTTGCAGACTTTTCCTGGTGGGGGGAGAGGGATAAATTGCTGCTTACATTAAGAACAAAGAGAACAAATTGTACCCAGAATTCTAAAAACCATCCAACTAAGATGAAACAAATAAATTAATAATAAATCACTGATATTGTCCTTGTTTTTATGTCCAATTCAGGAAGGTCTGATTAAAATAAGCATCTTTGAGGCAATGCAGTGAAAAGGAAACAATAATAGTGGACTCTGAGGCATTTTGAAACATAGGACTGTTCTCTAGCAGTTTTCTGCTACTCTTGACTCTGTATTATTTAATTTAATCATTCCATTTGTTTCAAGCTATTTTTAACATGTTCATTGCAGTAGTATGGACTCCAGGCAGCTTGCAAATAAGATTCAGGGACATTGTGTGGCCATCTGTGGACTGGGAGCACTACTGTCCCTTCCAGTGTACCAACTGGGTGGTAAAGTAACTTCCTAACAGCCTCTTGTGGAGTTAGAAAAGGGGAAACCAAATCTCCTGGCTCCCAGCTCTTTGCTGTAATGATATATTTGTCCAGGTTTATTCAATGTCTCCTCTTCCACCAGTCATTGATGTCCAGAAAAGTCCTAAGTTAGGCAGGATTGTAGAGACAAGAATTGTTCTGGAGGAGCTGAGTGTCCAGTGGTGTCTGCTGCACTGGTGAACATCAAGTGGGTGGAGATGCTGTCAGTCCCTGGAAATGGGCTTTAATGGAGTAATTTAGGGAGACATCTTGTTTGTGTCCATTAATCTCTGGCTTCTTCCCTGAAGCATTTGGGGTTACTATTAATTATATCTGTGTTGTCTCTGTGGATGTTCTTGTAAACCCAAGTCAATTTTTAACCTCTTCTTAAAATAACATTATCATTTCACTTGCTAGTGCCCAGAGCATCCTGTATTTGCACAAGTTACCATGTTTTTCACTTGCTTGCTTTAAATCCAATTGAATATCTCCTTGCTGATGGATTAGGAGTGTATGTAAATCCAGGCAGAAAACATTTCTTCCCTTTGCCTTGTTTTATGTAGCATGTGATCCCTCTTTAGTTTTATGTGCTAATCATAGAATCCCAGACTGGTTTGTGTTGGGAGGGACCTTAAAGCTCATCCAGTCCCCCCCCCTCCATGGGCAGGGACACCTCCCACCAGCCCAGGCTGCTCCAAGCCCCATCCAACCTGCCCTTCAACACTGCCAGGGATGGGGCAGCCACAGCTTCCCTGGGCAACCTGGGCCAGGCTCTCACCACCCTCACACCCAACAATTTCCTCCTCATGCCTCACCTCAATCTCCCTCTTCCAGTTTTAATCCATCCCCCCTTGTCCTCTCCCTCCCTGCCCTTGTCCCAAGTCCCTCCCCTGCTTTCCTGGAGCCCCTTCAGGCCCTGGAAGGTGCTCTAAGGTCTCCCTGGAGCCTTCTCTTCTCCAGGCTGAACACCCCAACTCTCCCATCCTGTCCCCAGAGCAGAGCTGCTCCAGCCCTCCCATCATTTCTGTGGCCTCCTCTGGACTCTCTGGGAGCTCCTTGTTGGGGCTTCATGTTGTTTCTTATGCTGGGGGCTCCAGACCTGGGCACAGCTCTCCAGGGGGTCTCCCCAGAGCAGAGCAGAGGGGACAATCCCCTCCCTGGCCCTGCTGCCCACACTGCTGGGGATGCAGCCCAGGACACGGGTGGTTTCTGGGCTCCAGCACACGGTGCTGGGTCGTGTTGAGCTTCTCATCCACCATCACCCCCAAGTCCTTTTCCCTGGGGCTGTTTTCTATCTATTCTAAGTCAACCCATATAGTGTCATTGAAAACCATTTCACAACACCCTGTTGTGTCTACTTTCAACAGACTTGTTTGTGGGTACAGTATATACTAGTTTTGAGGGCAGCCAGATGTTCCCATCTATGGAATTTTTCTCATCTCTAAGGTTTTTAACAGAGCTGATAAATATACAGGGGGAAAAAAGGGTGTTTGGCTTTAAATTTTACTCTGAGCAGCTTAACAGGAGTCAAAGAGTCTGTGCAGTGACAGTGTGTAATGAATGCACTGGGAAGTGGTGATTTTATATTTCTAATCATCACAGATCAGTGTAATGTATTAATTCTTGGAGAGCTGCCTCCTGAAGACTCATATCTACTGGGCTTCCTGATCTAATTTCTGGCCCAGATTGTGAGCAGGCCACAGGATTTTTTACTGTCTTTGGCTTTTCAGAGCAATTCTGGTGAATATAAAGTCAAATGGTCTCTCCATAAGCTTTGCCTGCACTAGAGCTTCTCTGTTTGTAGAAAAAGGGCTGGTGGGTGAGGCCAGAGCCCCTTGGAGAGAGCAGCATGTCTGGGACCCTCACAAGAAAGACCAAGGTTCATTCTTCAGAGCTGTGTTTATACTTTGATTCCTCACATCTAAGCATGATGTTTCATTAAACAACCAAGGGTGAGAATCCTGCCCATCCCTTGATGATGATCTTGATTTTCTGTTGTTTCCAACCTCCAGCAGATAGATGGTGAGGCCTTCCTGCTCCTCAACCAGAGTGACATTGTTAAAATCCTCAGTATCAAGCTGGGTCCTGCCCTGAAGATCTACAATGCCATTCTCATGTTCAAGTCTGCAGAAGACAACTAAAGAGGAGCCCTTTGGCAGAGCCCACGAGGAGCTGACAGGGAACAGATCTTCACCTGTGAGCATGACAACATGCCAGTTAGATTGGGACTCAGATGTGTTTTGAGTAGAACTGATTAAAAATATTTTCTGGATATAAAAATCCTGCCACAGTCTGGAATATGGGGCAGCTTCACTTCCAAGAAGAGGATATTATTATATTTTGTAATTGCATTTGGTTTTGATATATCAATCTCTTTGAGATGGAGAAGAAACCTCCAGTTATAAGGGGAATCCAGAGTAACATTGGTGGAGCTGCAATAGCAAGAAGAAAGCTGTGAGTGAGTTGACTGCTCTGGCCAGTGATAGTGCCTGAAAGAGAAACCGAGTTATCACCAGCATGTTTCATATGTTCTGTTTTCATCAAAACTGAGCAACTCACCTGTATCCTTCAGTGCTGGGACACAAGAGCTGAACTTTTCAGGACTAATCTTTAAGTTCCAGTTGCTCCTACTGGTCTCAGTTATTCTAATAGCCTTGGCTACTGGGCTGCTCACACCAGAGCAGAGAGTTGCCCAGGGCAAAGAGTTTCCATCAGTGATGACTTGAAGCATTTCTGGTAAGGACCAAAATGTTCTCATGTGTGTCACCAGAGAGCAGGAAGCAAGGCCTGTGTAGGTGGGCTTTGGGTAGGCAAAGACCCCCTCCTGAAGGTCCCTCCTACAGGAGGCAAGGATAAATATTGTAGCTGTGATTCTCCTGTCAGTGCTTTTATGCAACTGCTCTTCTGGCCCAGGAACAAACTGGCAGCAAACTGGCACTGGGGAGTTTGATGGCTTCATTCTTGTCCTCTCCACTGTGAGCCAGATGACAAGAGGAGGAGGTGGGAGCCCAGCAGTGGCCAGCACGTGTGCTCAGATGCAGACAAATTGCCTGGTCACAATTTGCTTTTCATTTTGAGCAACCTAAGCTCACCAACACTTTGTGCTTGGGCCTTTCCAGCCTCCAGGTGATTGTTGGTCTGTTCTACCAAAGAGTCAGTGTGCTGAGGCACAAGTGTTTCCTGCTGTGCACAGTTTAATGTCAGTTGAAGTCAGAGCACAGTTTAATGAACATGGCCATGGAACAGCCATGTCCTGGGTGGAGGTTTCCCACACCATTCCTTCCAGAACATGTTGTTCTCCTAGGATTCAAACCCTGGGAGAAGTGGTGAGCCCTGTTGGGGCTCTGCTCAGTGTTCCCATTGGTGCCTGGCAGCTCCTGACCTTCCTCTGGCCACTCTCCCTGGTAGATATTTTGTTGTTCTGGAGCTGAGCTGCAACCATCTCAACTGGGGAAGCCTTTTCACCCCAAAGCTGCCAGGCTGAGTCCTGTGTGCATGACCTCCCCCCCTGAGCATTGTCCTTGTGGGCAGACATGCCAGCAGCCTCAGCCCAGGGCTGCATGGAGAGCTGTCATCTTCCTCAGGGCATTGCATGATGAGGTGTGAGCCATCTGGAGGCACCTCAGGCTCCCTCCTGCACTTGTCACCCCTGTTGAGCTCATTCTCAGCTCTGCAGCTCCTCCCAGAGCCATCAGGAACTGGGAACGAACAGAAGCCTGTGACACAAGAACACACTTGGGTCTTCCATCCCTACTCACTCCATGTCTTTTGTCCAACCTTCCAGCTGCTGAGAAGGTCCTTGTGACTTGCCTCAAGTTCCTTCAAATTGTAAACAGAGCAGCATCCAGACCAGTGGAGCCCTTCAGTCCTGGGTTAAAGCAGAGAGCAATTTGTATCCATGATTTCTGTTTTTGTATAAGATGTTAAGGAGTTTAAACCTTCCACAGAGAAGACACAGGGGTGGTGGGATATTTAATAGCTGAAACATTAAATATCAGCCAGGCCACTGCAGGGGAATAATTTAATGCAGTTTTAAGGACTAGGCAAGATAGGAATTTATTTTCTTAAAATACATTTTTATTAGCCAGGATATCCACCAAAAAGAGTCACATTCCTTTATCCTGCTCTGTGCATCCAACATCAGTGATAAGACTTGAATTGTAAGTGGCATGTCCTGGGCTCTGACACAGCTTGCCTTCAAGGCAGAGCAAAATTGTTTCCTGACAGCTGGAGCAGAGGATCTGGAGCTGGATGTTTTTGATTCTGCCTCTTCACCAACTTGCTAAATACCCCTGAGCCCTTCTTGGCTCCAGTTTCCCCCTCTGAGATACCCAGCCAGGTGGGGTGAGGGCAGTTTTGCCTTGTTTCTAGCAAGGAGATCCTGCCAGATTTTCTGTTTTACCTCCTTCTTTGGGAAACTGAGTTTGGGGACAGCAGATTGCCTCCAGCAATAAACCAAAATATGACATTATTTCATCTCTTTTACTATATATAGGTAGAGGATGAAGAGAATTGGTGAAACAAGCAATGAGATTCTAGTCACTGAAATTATTCAAACAGAAGAGAAATCTTTAATCCTAGGGGCTTCCAAGCCAGCTGGATCAAAGAGGAAAATGTGTACTTGGAGTTTGTTCAGTGACAGTGAGAGCTGTGCTTCCAGCAAGGGGGAAGGAGGAACCCTTGTAGGGGTAGAAGAGGGAGGAATGTGCTTCTTTTGCCTTTTCTTGTAATCCAATAATTGTCTTTGCAGAGCAAGCAAGAATGTGCACACATCCAGGACTGACTCCTTTTCCAAATATAGCTGCATTCTAATAAAATCAGGCAACTTCACCAGAACACAAGGGCAAAACCATTTCCAGTGGCTTCACTGGACACATCCTAAATATTTACAAGACAGAAAAACAACTGGGCCAGCTCATCTTTTAGCCCCATCACTTGGGGATTCAGTGGTCGGGGAGAGCCACGCTCACATGTAGCTCCATGACTTGTTTCTGCTGCCAGACTCTGCCTGTACCAACTCAGCTCTGCCTTGTCCCAGTCCTGACCAAGGCCTGTGTCAAGGTGAGGGGTCTGCAGGTGCCTCTGACTGTACCTCATGCCTTGTTGTCTCATTTGAAACGTGCACTTTGAAGCAGAAAAGCCAAAAGTTGTAGCTCCGTGGGGAGCGAAGCTGAAACTGATTAATGTCACCTGGTTTGGGGAGGGTTTGTTGTCTGCTGAATGTTAGCAGAAACCAGGCCCAGCTGAACCCAGAGGTCACCTAGAGATTTATTTATATTACTTAGAAGCATCCTGGAGCTGTGACAGCTTCCCATGGGCTGGCAGTGCAGTTGGGAAGTTTTAGTTCTCTATTAAACTGGGTATGTTTTTGCTCCCATATCCCCGTTGTTGAAATCCAAAGCCATCAATCTTTTTCTCCTTGGTAGAGAATCCTGTTAAATGTTTATCTCTGCCCTCACCAGTGATCATCCCTGTAATTCAGCAGCAGCAAATTTCTGCTCTGGGTAAGAAATTGCCCTAAAGTTGGACAGAAGCTGGAGCAGCAAAACTCCACGACCAAAGGAGTGGGAAAAAAAAACTTAACCCACCAACATTCAGCCCAGGGGATAAGCTAGTTCAGCTGTAGATTATTTCCTGCCTGCTACTTTCATGCTTTTAGGGATTTATGCCACAGCAAGCTTTAAAGTTTCTGACATCCTCTCCATCATGTGATGAGCCAGCTTAGTTTTGAAATTCCTCTGCCTGGAACTGGAAACACGTGCAGGGGAAGGGAGCGCGCGCCCGCTGTCCCGGTTCAGCCTGAGATGTTTGGCCTCTTTTAAACCAAACAAATACTTGAGCTTTTTTGGCACTAGTCAACTTGAGTTGCCCTCCACCGATGCTTTCTTCTGGAAATGTGAATAAAATTAATATAAGTTCAGACCTGACTTTGTTCTTGCCCTGCTTGGGTCCAACTCCGGGAGGGAAGCTGGGCTGGCTGGCTGGGCTGGCACTGGGGAGGGGGGCACTGGTTGTCTCAAGAGGTTTGTTCCCTTGTTTTCCTTCCACTAAATCTGATCATCAGAGCACAGGCAGCATTTTCACTTTTTATCTCCTTTGTTAGGCTGAGCAAAGCAGTGTGTGTGAGCTCTTTCTGCTTTGTACACGGGGCAGCAGCCTCAGCCACTGAGGCTCTCCCTGATCCCAGTTCCTTGCTGTCCCAGGCCTCTGCTGTCTTTCCTAAAGCACCTTCCAAATCTGGGTGTTTAGCTAAAAGTAGCAAAAACTTGTTATCAGTGTGAATCAAGGGGAAAACTCTGCATTTTTGGGTCTCTGTGGCCACTTTACCTTCCTCACTGCTTCACTGGCCTTCTTCCCTGTGTCCCATAACCGTGTTAATCAAATCAACTCACCTGGGCCTTTGTTTCTCCTCCCATGGGAATCAGCTGGTAAATTACAAAAGGCTGTGCCCTGTGGCCCTCATTGGTTTGCCCCAAAAATCAGGTGGTGGAAACTCTCCTCCTGCTCTTCAGAGAGGGGTTTCTGGTGGAGCTGAGAGGCTGAACCTGCAGCTTGTCCATGAGCTGGGGGCAGGAGGGCCTGGATCCGCTTTGGTGGCTGAGATTAGCTAGACCTTTGGAATCTAAAAATATTGGAGACTTGGAGCCCAGCCATAATTTCTAAACTATCCCATCATCAGGGTAAACATTTGTTCTCATTGGGGTTTTGGTTTTTTTCCCTTTCAAGGGTTTTTGTTGGGTTTTTTTGCTTCTATTTAAACCCTGGCTTGTTTGCTTTTGTTACGGTGCTCGAGTTCCCGCCCGGGCTGCATTTTGGACACTGGGAAACATCCCATTCTGTTCTGCCTGGCTCTGGGAGCCCCCCCGGGGGCTGTGCTGTCCTCCCTGCTTCTCTGTTTCATTGCACTGGTGACATCTGAGCTTCTCAGTGGAAGGGGTGGTTTTTTTAACCCAGATTTTGATGGAGGAGGGTGCATTAATCACCCGACTGCCTGATTGGATTTGCAGATTATTCAGCTCAGGCAGACATGGAATTTTTTGTCCCAAGTCATATTTCTCCTTGGCAGGCAAAACCTGTCGTTTATTTTTTGCCTGCTTGAGTGCTCAAGTTGTTCTGTGGTCAGTCCTGATCGTGCTCCTTGGGACTTTTTGTTCCACCCCCCCCTCACACTGAGGCCTTTGCGTGGGGGGGGTTGCAGACCTGAGGGGCTGGAAGGGGCTCTTTGAGTCAGGGTGAAGACAAAGCATGGATGAAAGGATGGGCCATCCTCCTTGCTTCTTGGCATCATCCTTTGGCCAAACACCTTCCTGTGAGGCAGCTTCCCTGGCAGCAGGAGCCCTTTGGAGCAGCTCAAGCCACTGGAGCAAAACTCCTTGAACTCCAAAGCTGGTCAGACCCTTGGAGCTGCATGAAGCTTTGGCAGATGTGGCTCAAGGGCTGCATCTACACCCAGGCCATGGCAGCAGGAGGGCAGGAGGCCTGCACCTCCAGAAGAGACCTCTTCTTCTTCCTCCTTTTCAGCAGCTCTGCCCACGGAGGACAGTGATACCCAGCTTTGGATTGAGGTAGGAACACCAACCTTGTTGCTGTTCTTTGGAAGTCAACTGTTCTCCTGGCAGGGGAGGTGGGACCCGTGGTGCTCCTGGAGGGCTGTGTGATTCCTTCTGCACAGAGCTCTGAGCTCCCCTGGGAGCAGCTCTTCCATTCCTCTTGGTGCTGGTGTGGAAATCTGCTGAAGGGGCAAATGTGGCTGGTGGGGTTAGAGCAAGAAATGGGGAAGAGGAGCATCCCATGCAGCTCCACCCCCTGCAGCACATCCCCTGCTCGATGAAACAAGTGAACCCACCATCCTCTGCTCCTTCACATCCTTCTCTTGGAGGGCTTGGCAGGGCTGTGTCTGTGCTGGCATTCTTGGCCTTTACAGCCAGGGATGCTGCAGCCCCCTGGAGAGCCAGGAGGGCTGAGAGGCTGTTGGCCTTGGGTGCTCAGTTCTGGAGTTTAAAAACTGGTGCTTGCTGGGCTGAGCCCAAGGGAGATGGTGCAGCAGAGCAGGGCTCCCTGTGAGTGATGGTGGCAGCGGGTCAGGGTGGTGTGAGCTGGTTGTGTTCTGAGTAACATTCATCACAGGATCCCACACTGGTTTGAGTTGGAAGGGACCTTAGAGATCATCCAGTCCCACTCCCCTGCATAGGCAGGGACACCTCCCACCAGCCCAGGTTGCTCCCAGCCCATCCAACCTGCCCTTCAACACTGCCAGGGATGGGGCAGCCTCAGCTTCCCTGGGCACCCTGGGCCAGGCTCTCACCACCCTCACACCCAACAATTTCCTCCTCATGTCCAACCTCAATCTCCTCTCTCCCAGTTTAAAGTATCCCCCCTTGTCCCATTGCTACATGCCTTTATAAAAGTCCCTCCCCAGCTTTCTTATAAATGCTGAGGGAATTAATATTGAGGGAGGAGCTTGTGCTGGGTTGTGCTGTTCCTGTGCAAGGGGGGCTGGAGCATCTGCTCCTGTGCCACATCCCTGGGGGAGGCACTGGGGGCTGTGGGGGGGATGCTCTGCACCCCCTCAAGGCTCACCCGTGGGAGGGAGCAGCCCAGGGGTTGCTCTGCTGAGCAGCTCATGGAATGAAATAGAAGCCAAGCCCCTTTGCCTCTTCAGTGCTTTTAAACACTGATTTTCCCTGGGCTTTTGCAGCAGAGTTGAGATGTTAACCAGCATTTCAGCAGGGCTCAGTTAACCAGTTGGTGTAGGAGGAGGTGGGTACTGGGCACCCACACCAGCTCCTGCCTCATACAAGTCTACAGGGCCAGATCCTGCCCCTCCAAGGAGCCCCCAGTTCCCTGGGTTTCTGCCTTGGTTTCC
>NW_009951813.1:257936-258525 GCF_000747805.2 Chaetura pelagica | reverse complement strand
AGCAGGAATTGTAAAGCCAAACATCAGGGCAGTGCCCTGAGAGCCCAGCCCTGGTGGGCTTGGGAGGCTGTAGGGATGGAGAGGGGGGACCTGCCCTCTCCACCCTGCCAGCTGGAACCTGGGGGCAAAGTCCAACTGCAGGAGAAGCCTGAAGGTGCCTTTTGGTGGCACCAAAGAAAAATGCAGTGGTTGGAAGGGGGCAAGTTTGAGACTGGCATTGCCCAGGGGTGGGGGGACTCCAAGTGCTCCTCCTTTCCCCACATAATGCCCTTGTTCCACCACTTCTTGTCTTTGTGTGTCACCTCCACTCAGATTTTCTTGCCTCCTTGTCGCCAAGTTCAGCCTCAGCTTATTAATTGCCCCGTGACCCTCTCTCCTCTCCCCATGATTCACCATCCAGACACTGCTCATGTAAGCAAGATTTATTTATTTTTTCCCTTTTGGAGTCGGATACATTTGCTGCTGGAAGGGTTCCAGCTGTTTCTCTGAGAAATGCTCTGAAGGCTTGGGTGAGCAGAGTGTCCCTGCCTTCCCCTGGGAGGTGCTGGGCTGGGGGCTCCAACATTCCCCCAGAAAACCCATTATAACC
>NW_009951813.1:249106-256779 GCF_000747805.2 Chaetura pelagica | reverse complement strand
GGGGCTGTGTCTGTGCTGGCATTCTTGGCCTTTACAGCCAGGGATGCTGCAGCCCCCTGGAGAGCCAGGAGGGCTGAGAGGCTGTTGGCCTTGGGTGCTCAGTTCTGGAGTTTAAAAACTGGTGCTTGCTGGGCTGAGCCCAAGGGAGATGGTGCAGCAGAGCAGGGCTCCCTGTGAGTGATGGTGGCAGCGGGTCAGGGTGGTGTGAGCTGGTTGTGTTCTGAGTAACATTCATCACAGGATCCCACACTGGTTTGAGTTGGAAGGGACCTTAGAGATCATCCAGTCCCACTCCCCTGCATAGGCAGGGACACCTCCCACCAGCCCAGGTTGCTCCCAGCCCATCCAACCTGCCCTTCAACACTGCCAGGGATGGGGCAGCCACAGCTTCCCTGGGCAACCTGGGCCAGGCTCTCACCACCCTCACACCCAACAATTTCCTCCTCATGTCCAACCTCAATCTCCTCTCTCCCAGTTTAAAGTATCCCCCCTTGTCCCATTGCTACATGCCTTTATAAAAGTCCCTCCCCAGCTTTCTTATAAATGCTGAGGGAATTAATATTGAGGGAGGAGCTTGTGCTGGGTTGTGCTGTTCCTGTGCAAGGGGGGCTGTAGCCTCTGCTCCTGTGCCACATCCCTGGGGGAGGCACTGGGGGCTGTGGGGGGGATGCTCTGCACCCCCTCAAGGCTCACCCGTGGGAGGGAGCAGCCCAGGGGTTGCTCTGCTGAGCAGCTCATGGAATGAAATAGAAGCCAAGCCCCTTTGCCTCTTCAGTGCTTTTAAACACTGATTTTCCCTGGGCTTTTGCAGCAGAGTTGAGATGTTAACCAGCATTTCAGCAGGGCTCAGTTAACCAGTTGGTGTAGGAGGAGGTGGGTACTGGGCACCCACACCAGCTCCTGCCTCATACAAGTCTACAGGGCCAGATCCTGCCCCTCCAAGGAGCCCCCAGTTCCCTGGGTTTCTGCCTTGGTTTCCTACACCCCCATCTCCTCTGGGCACTTCCCAGCAGCAGGAATTTTTTGGAATTGTAAAGCCAAACATCAGGGCAGTGCCCTGAGAGCCCAGCCCTGGTGGGCTTGGGAGGCTGTAGGGATGGAGAGGGGGGACCTGCCCTCTCCACCCTGCCAGCTGGAACCTGGGGGCAAAGTCCAACTGCAGGAGAAGCCTGAAGGTGCCTTTTGGTGGCACCAAAGAAAAATGCAGTGGTTGGAAGGGGGCAAGTTTGAGACTGGCATTGCCCAGGGGTGGGGGGACTCCAAGTGCTCCTCCTTTCCCCACATAATGCCCTTGTTCCACCACTTCTTGTCTTTGTGTGTCACCTCCACTCAGATTTTCTTGCCTCCTTGTCGCCAAGTTCAGCCTCAGCTTATTAATTGCCCCGTGACCCTCTCTCCTCTCCCCATGATTCACCATCCAGACACTGCTCATGTAAGCAAGATTTATTTATTTTTTCCCTTTTGGAGTCGGATACATTTGCTGCTGGAAGGTTTCCAGCTGTTTCTCTGAGAAATGCTCTGAAGGCTTGGGTGAGCAGAGTGTCCCTGCCTTCCCCTGGGAGGTGCTGGGCTGGGGGCTCCAACATTCCCCCAGAAAACCCCTTATAACCCCCCCCCCCCCCCAGCTCCCATCTCAGTTTCTTCCATCATGTGTTGTGTTTGCAGGAGGTTTGTCCTCAAAACCGAGGTTGTGGTTTCACCAGGGTCAACCTGATGTCCCCATGGGTGGGGGGTCCTTTTGGGCCAGAAAGTGGCTTTTTGCAGTGATGCTGCTTTCAGAAGCTTTTCTACCTGCAGAAGGGGTTTATCCTCAAAACCAAGGTTATATTTTCACCAGGGTCAACCTGACATCCCCACATCTCATTGGTGGGGGGTCCTTTTGGGCCAGAAAGTGGCTTTTTGCACCCTTGCTGCTCTCAGAAGCTTTTCCACCTGCAGAGCTTTGTCCAGGCTCCTTTTCAGCTCCCTGCTTGAGTTGTCTCCAATTACCCATGTGTTAAACCCCCCCCCAAAACCCACCTTATTCCAAACCCAGATGGTTCCCATGGCTGGGGGTCGTGGCTGTGCTGGGATCCAGCAGCTGTGGGTCAGGGTTGCCAACATTCCTCTGCTCCAAGCACTGTCCTAGGACTTGGGTGAAGGTTTTCTGCTCTGGGGCATGTGGCTCTGGCTTTTGTCATCCCTGGCAGAAATAAAAGGCCAGGGAAGCTGTGGTGTGTCTCTGCCTTACCAGGTGGGACCACACAACTATTCAATGAGTCTCTCTAGGTGGTTTTTGCACTGTCTTGAACTTGTCTCTCTTATGGATGGAATTGAAAAAGGCCAGAGAAGAGGCTGGAAAATAAATGTCCCTTTTCCCAAGCATTCAGGTGGCTGGGGAAGGTTTTGCTCTTTGGTTTCAGTGCAAAACTCTTCAAGATTCTTCATTTCAGAAGAAACAACAGTTGAAGTGTTTGTTTTTTTTTTTAATTTTTTTTTTTAATTTTCTCCCCATGAAACATATTTTTTCCCCCTCCTCCTTGTGCTGTCCCTGAGCACCAAGTGCTGCAGGAATGAACCTAATTCATCTTCAGAGCCCAGTAGCACCTTCTCCACTTTCCTCCCTGGGTTGTTTTTCCTCTCCCTGGCCCTGCCTGTGGGGTTTCCCTGCCTGCTCAGCCCTGCTGCCCTGGGAAGCTCCTTCCCCATCAATCACCAGTTAATTCTGCTGCTCTCCCACAATCCATGCTCTTCCCACCCATCCCTGGGGGGATTTCAAAGCCCTGTAGATGGTGCTGAGGGACATGGGGCAGTGGTGGCCTTGGCAGGGCTGGGGGAAAGGTTGGACTTGATGGTCTTGAGGGTCTTTTCCAACTAAAATGATTCCATGACCCAAAATGAGTAGGAATCCCAGAGCTCTGAAAGCAGGAGGGCTCTTCCAAGCTTGCAGGATGCTGCTGGGATCTTGGTGCTCCTGTGGTGCCCACCAGCTGTGCTGGAAGGAGAGGCAGACATGGGGAGGCAGCTGCTGCCTGGGAGAGCAGTGCTGATGGTGGCAGCACAGGCTCCACAGCTCATCTTCTTCCACACCCTCACAGCAGGTTCCCAGTGAAGGCAGCTCTGGGAATGCTTTCCCAAAGGATGGGGAGGTCCCTTTCCCACCCTCCTCCCCATAAACCAGCCAAGAAGGTTTCCATGTCTTCCATACCCCTGTCTCTTCCCAGGATTTCACAAAGCCCTGAGCTGAGCACCTCCTTGGGAAGGAAACTGCCCTGAGCAGCTCTTGAACCAACCAGGCAGTAAATGAAGGAATCATTTACATTTCAAATGAATACAACATTGTTGGCTTTGGATCAAAAACATAGTTGTGTTCAATATTGTCAGTTTCAGAGTGAGCAATTTCTCCTACAAAATGTGCTTGGGAACTGGATGCAAGCAGGGCAGGAAGCAGATTCTGTTCTATTTGGTTTTTAACTGTTGCACAGGGTTGTCCCCACAATTCTTGCCCAAGAGCCAGTGCTTTTTCATCTCTATTTACAATCAAATTACATTAAACACCCTGAGTGATGCAGCAAATCAGCCCTGTGTTGTCACCATATTTCCAGCTGGATGTTGTAAATAACTTTGCATCTGCTGGAGAGAGTCCAGAGGAGGCCACAGAGATGATGGGAGGGCTGGAGCAGCTCTGCTCTGGAGACAGGCTGGGAGAGTTGGGGTGTTCAGCCTGGAGAAGAGAAGGCTCCAGGGAGACCTTAGAGCACCTTCCAGGGCCTGAAGGGGCTCCAGGAAAGCTGGGGAGGGGCTTGGGACAAGGGCAGGGAGGGAGAGGACAAGGGGGATGGATTAAAAGTGGGAGAGGGAGATTGAGGTTGGACATGAGGAGGGAATTGTTGGGTGTGAGGGTGGTGAGAGCCTGGCCCAGGTTGCCCAGGGAAGCTGTGGCTGCCCCATCCCTGGCAGTGTTGAAGGGCAGGTTGGATGGGGCTTGGAGCAGCCTGGGCTGGTGGGAGGTGTCCCTGCACATGCAGGGGGTTGGGGCTGGATGATCTTTAAGATCCCTTCCAACCCAAACCACTCTGGGATTCTAGGATAGTACAAATGGAAAAGCTTTGTAAACTTGGGATGGAGCTTCTGATGCTGGAGCCAAGGAGCCTTCTTCCAGCTGGGATAAAATCACAGAGATTTGCACCTGTAACTGCAAAGGGCTGGACGAGAGCACAGAAGGTAACAGAATTAACCCTGTCCACTTGTAGCCCCAAAGAGCTTCTGGTAGTGACCATGAGCAGCATAATGTGCTAATACCCAGAAAAACCAATATCCATCCCAGTTGGAGCCTCTTGGCAGGGCAGAAGAAGTCAACTGTGAGCCTTGGCTCTTGTTCCAGGGGCTGTGTTTAACTAACACCAAGGTGATGGTGGCATCACAGCCTTTCTGGTGTAATGATGGGGCTTCTGGTGGATGCTACAGCCCATCTCCTCCCTAGGAGCTTTCTGTCACCCAAGTGAGAGGGATGGTTAGGGTTAGGGTTAGCTTCATCAGTGGGAAGAGCTGGAAAGGTGTGTGTAAACCCTTCTGGACAGTGGAAATGGGGTCACTCACAGTGTCCTTGCAGAGAAATGGGACATAGTGAAATGAATTCTTGGAGCACTGTTTGTCCAGAATCCAGCCAGAGCAGTAGCAACTGCATCCCTTTAAGAGGCCACACCTGGCTAGGATCATCTCCTGCTTCCTCTGAAACAAGATTTAGAGTAGGAGACCTTGGAAGAGGCAGTTTTGTTCTGCCTGTTTGATTCATTGCTAGAAGGGATAAAGGCAACAAAGGCTTGTGTTGCTCCTCAGGGTCAGAGCTGCCGTGGCAGAGACACTGCAAGTACTGGGGGGTTTTACCTTCTGTGACCCTTTCACTCTCTTCTGCTCTGGGGTAGAAGCTGCATGCAGGGGGTTGGGGCTGGATGATCTTTAAGATCCCTTCCAACCCAAACCACTCTGGGATTCTAGGATAGTACAAATGGAAAAGCTTTGTAAACTTGGGATGGAGCTTCTGATGCTGGAGCCAAGGAGCCTTCTTCCAGCTGGGATAAAATCACAGAGATTTGCACCTGTAACTGCAAAGGGCTGGACGAGAGCACAGAAGGTAACAGAATTAACCCTGTCCACTTGTAGCCCCAAAGAGCTTCTGGTAGTGACCATGAGCAGCATAATGTGCTAATACCCAGAAAAACCAATATCCATCCCAGTTGGAGCCTCTTGGCAGGGCAGAAGAAGTCAACTGTGAGCCTTGGCTCTTGTTCCAGGGGCTGTGTTTAACTAACACCAAGGTGATGGTGGCATCACAGCCTTTCTGGTGTAATGATGGGGCTTCTGGTGGATGCTACAGCCCATCTCCTCCCTAGGAGCTTTCTGTCACCCAAGTGAGAGGGATGGTTAGGGTTAGGGTTAGCTTCATCAGTGGGAAGAGCTGGAAAGGTGTGTGTAAACCCTTCTGGACAGTGGAAATGGGGTCACTCACAGTGTCCTTGCAGAGAAATGGGACATAGTGAAATGAATTCTTGGAGCACTGTTTGTCCAGAATCCAGCCAGAGCAGTAGCAACTGCATCCCTTTAAGAGGCCACACCTGGCTAGGATCATCTCCTGCTTCCTCTGAAACAAGATTTAGAGTAGGAGACCTTGGAAGAGGCAGTTTTGTTCTGCCTGTTTGATTCATTGCTAGAAGGGATAAAGGCAACAAAGGCTTGTGTTGCTCCTCAGGGTCAGAGCTGCCATGGCAGAGACACTGCAAGTACTGGGGGGTTTTACCTTCTGTGACCCTTTCACTCTCTTCTGCTCTGGGGTAGAAGCTGAGCAGGTTTGGACCTTGAGGAACCCTAATGTTGCTCTTGCCCAGATTCAAGGGAGAGGATCATCCAGAAGGGTGTGGGTCTGTCTGCTCCAACGTGGAGCATCCACTGCTGGGCTGGAGGGCGAGCGAGGACAAGAGCTCCAGGCTGAGCACTGTCTGCTCCCATCCCTTCTCCCTGGGCACAGGAGGGAGGGGAATAAGATAGGACAGGATTTATGTGACCTGGTGTGGTCCAGGGGCCTTCAGGGCAATGTCAGAAGTGTGATGTGTTTCAGCTGGCATCAGCTGAACATCCTGAGGCACCTCAGCTCCTGCCGGGGTCGAGGGAGAAGGAACTGGCTTCTGTGGAAATGAATTAACCCCCTTTCCTCTGCCCAAGTGTTTTGGGGTTGGATGTATGGAAACTGACCTTCCCCCTGAGCCCCCAGGAGAGCCCAGAGAGCTGCTGGCTGCCTGAGGACTGAGCTCAGCCCTGGTGGATCCCCAAGGGCCAGATGCACAGAGGCTTTCAGTGGTGCTCATGGCACGTGCTTGTCCTAACAACACACCAGGGCTGCTCTTCTCTTTCCTTCTGCCTGGCTGCACAGGCAGCGTGTGATTAACCTCAAAAAGCTCCTTGCAGTGTTTAGCAAGTGCTGGTTGATTTTTTGAAACCATCAGCTGGGAAGGTTCCCTGGTTGGAGGGGTTTGTGACACAGGTTTGTGGCTCTGATGGTCCTGGGGGTCCTGGAGCTCCTGCCTCGCAGGGCAGGAGGGTCAGTACATTTGCTGCTGCTCAGTGTGAGTTCACAGATGGAAAAAAGTCAATAGTTGCACGTGAGATCATGAAATAGTCCCCAAAGAATGGGATAAAACCACCCTGTGGGAGCTCAGCTCCAGCAGGACTCATAAAATCACCACTTGAGCCCTTGGCTGAGTGTTAATGATTTCCCTGCCTGTCAGAGCCCTGTGTGGCTGCTCCAGCTCCCATTAGCAGGGCTAGAAATTACTCTCTCAAAGGGCTCCTTTTTCCCCCTGTTTCTCATCTAGACACAGTCACTTGGAGACCAGATGTTGTAAAGATGTAGGGGCTCATGGAATCACAGGCAGAAAAAAAGACCTTTAAGATCATCAAGTCCAAGTGTTAACCCAGCCCTGCCCAGGCCACCACTGACCCCTCAGCACCACCTGGAAGCCCCTCCAGGGATGGGGACTCCCCTCTGGGCAGCCTGGCCAGGGCCTGACAACCCTTTGGGGAAGAAATTCTTCCCAAGATCCAATCTAAACCTCCCCTGGTGCAACTTGGGGCTGTTTCCTATTGTTGTATCCCTTGTTCCTGGGGAGCAGAGCCCGACCCCCCTGGCTCCAACCTCCTCTCAGCAGCTGCAGAGCCAGCAGGTCTCCCCTTACCTCCTGGTCTCCAGGCTGAACCCCCAGCTCCCTCAGCTGCTCCTGCTCAATTTGTGCTCCAGCCCCTTTCCCAGCCCCACTGCTCTTCTCAGCCCCTCGGGGGTGCAGACAGGGGGGCTTGGCCTTGCACTGCCTGCTGGTGAGCATGTGGGCTTGATTATGCACAAGGAAGGGCAAGAGACTGGCAGGGGAGGGTGTGGGGGTGTGTGTGTGTGTGTGTGTGTGCAGTGCAAACCCTTGGGGTAATGGTTGCCAGATGGTGCTCAGCCTGGGCAGTGGCCAAAGCCCAGTCCTCTCTGTGGGCTTCAGCTGCAAGATGTTCCTTGTGGGCACCTTCTCCTTGGGTCACCAGCAGAGCAGCTGTTCTGGGAATGTTCAGGGCAGGGGGCAGCAGGATCTGCTTGGGCTGGCTTGAGGTTGCACCTTTGCACTCAACCTTGGCCTTTCAGGAGGCTGGGGGGGGGG